>NW_007251445.1:223774-312462 GCF_000164805.1 Carlito syrichta | reverse complement strand
GACCTCCTGGGAGCCCCAGGTGGGCACTTTCATGGCAAGAGGAGGGTCAAGGGGAAGCTGCAGGTTGGTCCCCTGTGGTGGACACAGGAATGTGCCCCAGACGCCCCTCTGGAAAGATATGCTGCCCAGCTGCTGGGGACTGTCCACAGAGGCCCTTGGTGTCACCATGCAGATGTGTCAAGGCATGGCCACCTCCCACCGCGGGACAGCCCTGGCCCACTTCAGCCCCAGCCCCAGGGCTCGCCTGCTTTCTTTGTGCCCCAGTGCAGCCCAGCATCCCCTTGGCTGCCCCTCCCTCCCTGCCACAGGCTGGGCCAGGCCCTCTTGGGAGCCAGGCCCCCTCTGCCATGCCTCCCCTAACTCCTAGGTACTGGAGTTGGGTCTCTCCTCACCCTGCTTCTCCGGGCAGTTCCTAGCCTGCACATTCCCGCTGAGTGGCTGAGCCTCTTCTTCCCTGGGTCACTCGGGCTGGAGGCAGCCTGGAGTCCTCGAACACACACAAGCGGGCGGGAGCCCGCATGAGAGTTCCAGAGCTGGGGGCTGCAATCAGGCTCACTTCCCTGCTCTGGCCAGAACCCCAGGCTGTCTGCCCCGGGGCCTCTTCACCTGGTAGAGAGCCCTGACCTCCCTGCCTCACAGGACTGCCACCTCCTTGCTGGAGCGGGGCCAGGTGCAGGGCCAGGGCAGGCAAACGACCCAGTTCTGGACAGTGCTGCGAGAGGGAAGTTGCTGGGACTTTGGGAAAGGTCTCAGGGGACAATGCTGCCCCACTGTAGCCCCTCTTCCTACCTGGGTGGGGCTGCCTCCCCCTACTGCCCCCACCCAGTAGAGCAGAGGGGCCTGCAGAGGGCAGAGGGCGTGGGCCCTGAGGCCCACCGCTGGCCTGGCCTTCATTGAGCTGGGGAAAGCACACCTCCTTAAGGTTCCAATCTGAGTCAGGCGTCTGTTATGCAGATGGAAATACCAAACAGGAGCCCCAGCCACTCCACACACTGGCTAGACCTGTCCTTTCAAGCCCCTGGCCGCTGACCTGCCACGTCAGGCAGAGGGCCATCCGTAGGCTTTGACTGCCACTGCCAGGGGCAGCCTGATGGAGATGTGGGCTTCCTGGGTGGGTTGTGAATGACATACTTTCCCCTTGCCCCTTCAGAAGGTAGAACTTGCCTGTCTTGGTTCTTCCCTGTGGAAGCGTTACATACTCTCCTTGTACACTTACCAGGATCCCAAGGCACAGGGTGAAGTATCTGGTCCAAGGTCACCACTGCTAGGTGCAGGGTATGGCTGTGAGCCCAGACTGTGTGGCTGGCATCCCTGCCCTCGGCTTCCAGTCTCCCAGCCCCTGAGGTCCACCTGGAGCCAGGTCTGTGTGCACTGGGGGCCCAGGCCCAACTCAGAACTGAGAGGTGGACACCCTGTTAAGGTGGACAGAGTCAAAGTTGGGCACTGCAGGCGAGACAGAGACCCCAGTGGGACCTGAGGCGGCTTCCTCACAGACTCTGAGAGTTCTGCTGAAACTGGAGGGCAAGCCCTCTTTCTACCAGCGCACTCAGAAGGTCTCCAGCCCAGGCCGGGCTCGGTGGCTCAGCCTGTAATCCCAGCACTTTGGGAGGCTGAGGTGAGGGGATTGCCTGAGCCCACAGGTTCGAGACCAGCCCAGGCAACTCAGTGAGACCTCCTCTCTACAATAAATAAAAAATTAGCCGGGCGCAGTAGTGCGCATCTGCAGTTCCGGCTACTTGGAAGGCTGAGACGGAAGGATCACCAGAGTCTAGCAGGTCGACGCTGGGGTGGCCGTGAGCGTGCCACTGCACTCCAACCTGGGTGACAGAGTGAGACTCCAACTCAAAAACAAATCAAAACAAAGAAGGTCTCCAGCCCTGCCTTGCCAGGGGCATCTTGCCCTCAAGGGCAGAGGCTCCCCCAGCGGTGAAGAAAAACCATTGTGAGGAAGAGGAGACGAGGCGGCTGCCTTGGGTCTGGCTGTGCCTGGACTCTGGGCCATGGGAGCTGGCCTATTCTTTGTTGGCCTGCGCTGGCACCCAAGAGCCCACGTGAGGCACAGGCACAGAGACCGCCCAAGATAGTGTTTCCTCTCTGGCTTCTTGTAGCGTGGAGGGCCAGGACAAGGCAACTCACCCACCAGGCACTCCAGGTGTTGGCCTAAGTTGATGCCCACACAAGTCCCTCTGCGGGTGGCATCTCTGGATTCACCTACTACCTGTACCTGAAATCCCCTCCCTCAGGGCACATGAGGCTATGTCAGTAGATGGGGTATCTGGAGCTCAAATCCCACATATCCAGCCTAAGCCTGGGCGAGTCAGACTTCTAAGGCACGGCATTAAGGGGCACAGACTCTGGAGTTTGACTGGAGATTGGATCCTGGATCTGTCCTGCCTTGCTGTGTGACCTTGGGCAAGTTACTTGCCTTCTCTGTGCTGGCAGAACTGTGTCTGAGCTGCCCCCTGTGTCTGAGCTGTCTCCTTAGGCACAGCTGTTGCCAGAATGGCGTCCTCAGAGCTTATGGGCCTGAGGGTGCTGTGTAGGAAGAGGGAGTCTGGAAACCCAGAGTCCCGGAAAAGGACTTTCCTGCTATCTCCCCAGGCCCACCCCAGCACGTGCATGTGTGCACACACTCCTGCCCCTCCCTGAGCGTGGCTGGGGCTGAGGGTGCTGTGAACTCAGCAGTGCCCAGGGCTGGCAGGGCAGACGCTGGAATGTCCGCAGAGACCCTCGAGGACACTGACTTTTCTGTTTGGGGCTCAGGGATAGGACTGACTGTCCACTGTCTTTTGAACCGTGGCACCAGCCTTGTCAAGACAGCCAGGGCTGGAGGGACAGGCCTGCCCCTCAGTGGTGGGGTGTGGGGTTGCAGGTCTCTTCACCTGCAGCGGGCTTTTCTTGGCCTAAGGGCAGCAGTGTGAAGCCCCCATGCTCCCCACTATCAGATCAGATCCACAGAAGACACCGATATTTCTCATCTCTTAGCAAAGATTCACAAACGGGTGAAGGTGTGTGCCAGTGGCACGTGCAACCGTGGTGGAGACACGCGAGCTGGCCTAGCCCTTCTGGTGATAATTCGGTAAATGGACCGGCTCCTTGAAAATGCTCCTGCCCTTGGACCTGGAAATCCCACTTCTGGAGATCAATCACACGGCAATGCTCTCTAATACCAAAGGAAAGCAAAGAAGGAGAAGAAAGGCTGTCCACAGCATCTAGCCTGCTCATCCTGGCTCGAGAGATGCTGTTAAATATTCAGGACGATTTGCCAATCAGTTGTGACGCCGCTGGTAACTTGCCATGGCCACAGTGGGACGTTTGCACCACAGAAGCTGGCAAATGTGACAGCTCAGAGCTTTGTATTTCTTCTGGAGAGCTGTCTGGTCCTCTCACCGCTGGCTCCTGCGATGGGATATTCTGTGGCCATTCGGGTGAGTGGGGCTCCTCTCTGTGTACCAGTGAGGAACCCTCTCTGGTGCTCATGGTTATGTCAATGAAGCAAGCTGCCTGCTGCTGTTTATGAGGAGAAGAAAGTGTACATTCAAATGGACGTGTGTGTGTGTGTGTGTGTGTGTGTACATTCTCTTGGAGAAAACAGGAGTGCCAGGGAACATTTGCTGCCTGGGGGGCTAGGGAAGTGTAGGGGTCAGGGAGAGATACTTTTTTCTGTATACTTTTTTTCTAGTCTTTGAATTATTCCTATGCTCGCTTTTTTATTTAAAAAATGATACAAAATGAAAACTTGTCTGCAGTTCCATTTACCCCAGGGTTGTTCATGAGTGTGAAAAATAAGAGACCACATGGCTGTCCCTGTGAAGGGGATTGTTGAAGTAAAGCACGGTGGCCCTATGGCAGAACACCGTGCTTTTGTCACAGGGGAATGTTTATAGATTACTTATGATTACAAGGAAAGTGGTTGTGAGAGTTTACCTGCAAAAAAAAAAAAAAAAAAAAGCACAATATACCATTGTATATACACTGTTACCTTGATTGTAAAAAGAAACAAAAATGTTGGTGGGAAATATGCCAACGGCGAACAGTGCTTCTAGTTGGTGTCAATGTGGACAATGATCATTTTCTTCATTTTTTCCTGTACTTTAAAAATTTGCTGTGTTGACTATGAATTACTTTTGTGATCCAAAAAAAGTCTATATTTTAACACAGAAACTGAAGCCAGGCAAATTCTCCCCCAGAACACTGGTAGCTCAGACCATCCTTGCCACTGATGCAAGGTCTGAATTTCTGTGCCCTTCCCACCCCTCTGTCTGTGACCCTGGCCCCGCCGCTCCTCTGTGGTGAGCATGTGATCCCATGGACCGCTCCTTGACTCCTCAAGCCCTGGCTCAGCCCACGGGTACACCCTGCCTGGGGCCTGCAGAGCATCTCCAGGGGTCAGGCTCCCCTCAGCTGCAGAGTGGGGACGAGACAAAGCTTCCCCTCATGAGCTGCCATGACGGGTAGGCACAATGCTTGCTCCGTGTCCCATGCCACATAACTTGAGAGACAAACATTACATCCAAACAAATGATTGAATCTGCTTGGCTGGAGGTGGAAGGCAAATCCCGTTCCGGCCCTTTTGGGGTTTCCTTCCCTAGTGTCCTGTGAGTCCCAGAGAAAGGAGATGAGGGTCTCAGGAGTAACCCAGGAATCCGCAAGGAGTTTTCTGTGGCTCTCCTGGCCTGGGCCCTTTATATGGGACATCCCTGATGGAGGCTTGGAGGATGGGAATCCCCTGATGCAGAACATAAAATACAAAAACAGGCAAAAAATACTGTCTGTCTGTGGTGCCAGCTCATTCTGGCTCTCGAGACCCTCTTATTAAATGTGACGTTCCCCCTTACCCACAGTTTCCATTACCTGCGGCCAACCATGGTCTGAGATAGCCATGTGCACACACTCACATAACTGTATTACAGTATCTTGTCATCAGTGTTCTATTTTCTTATTAGTTATTGTTGCTGATCCCTGCTGTGGCTAATTTGCAGATTAAGCTTTACTGTAGGTGTGCACGTACGTACAGGATGAAATGGCATATGTAGAACTCTGTGCCATCCACAGTTGGGGGCATCCATTAGGGGTCTTGGAATGTGTTCCCACAGAGGAGGGGACTTGCCAGGCATCCAGTCCCTGGGGCCAGGTTCCAACCTGGCCTTATCAAGCTACTATGCCTATGTGCAAACGCCTTTACCTCTTTGTGCCTCAGTTTCTTCACCCATGAAAAGACATGAACAGCACTTAACATGGAGTGGCTGTGTGGATTAAGTGCAGTGACATAGGTGCTGTGCTCAGAGCCGTGCCAGCCCCCGGGGTGGCTCAGCACGTCAGCTTCGAGCACTGCGGTGCCTGTCCCCTCAGCCGGCAACGGTCGCCTGGCCTGGGTGCCTCTCCTAGGTGGGGTCATGTCCTGCATGTGCTGTTGAGCACGCTCCTTCCTGGGCAGCCACCCTTGGGAGTCCCCTGCTTTGGGCTGGTGCCCGACACTGCTGTCGTCTCTCATGTGTTTGTTTCTCAGTTTGGGGCAAACATTGGGACATCTGTGTGTTTCACATAGAAATCCTGATCTCTGGCTTCCCTTGAGCTGTTGGAGTAGGGACACTCACTAGGTCTAAAAGCGCCACCCTGCGGAGGTCTCCCTCCTGGCCCCTTGGGCCTGAGTCCTTCAGCCTATGAGCTTCTGTGTCCTCTGGCTGGCGGGGGTGGGGAGGAGTGGGCACTCCTCACATATTTCTTGTTTTTCCTCACCCTACATCAAGGGCCCAGCCCTAGACTGGTCTGGGGGTGGTCCGAGGAAGCAAAAGGGCAGCGAGGGGTGATCTCTAAACTCACTCACTGCCACCAGCTCTGGGTGTTAACTAGTGTGCTAAGCGAGAGCTATGTTGTCCGGGGCTGCGGTTGTGGGAGCCCTAGCACCCGTCAGAACCACTGGCCTCTAGGTGCCAGGGGCAAGGTGTGAGTCTAGTGGCTGTGGGCCTCCACTTGGGGCCCCAAGTTGGCAAACAGCTGGCGGACTGTCCCCTCGCTGGGCTGGAGGTGATCAGCAAACTCTCCCCTGCCACCTCCTTGAGCCCACGCCACCCAGCCCTGTCCAACAGCATCCTCTGTCCAGCTCCCTTGGCCTCTGAAAGTCCAACATCCCACCCTGACATTTTGTCACTATCCTTTGCATGTTAGTGGCATCATTTACATTGATTAATGACACCCGAGAAGCCCAGTGTTTCTGTCTCAGTCTAAAATCTTAATTACGCCTCCGGAGGTCCTGCAATCTGCATCTGTGATGGGGGTTCATTTCTGCCAAGGCCTGCAGGCAGCATCTGGCCAGTGGTCCACTGGGACCTCTGACTCCTTCTCCCTACTGCGGGCTCTGTGCCAGGCTCCTGGCTAGACTGGGGACACACAGGTGAGCACAAAGTTCTACCCTTGCCCTCAAGGAGCTCCCAGACTGGCGGGTGGGGGGAGGCACATGTGTGCACAAATTATTAGAACTCACAGGAGGGCGGGGTCCCTGCTGTGGTGCTCAGGGTCTGTGGGAGCTTCAAGAAAGCAGCTGGCCCGGCTGTAAAGCCAAGAAGGCTCCCTGGAGAAGGGGCCACCTGGTCTGGGTCTTGAAAGACACGCTTTGTAGGCTAACGAAAGAGAACACGGCAGTGGGGATAGCAGCTGCGAAGGTGCTGAGTCTGGAGCAGCAGGGGCAGGGATGAAGGGCTGTCCCCGCCACCTCCCTGCCCCCTCCTCCACTCCCTCCCCCACAGAGAGGCAGCTTCTCTTTCAAGGGCTGAGTGTTGTCACCAGAAGCCAAGGCCAGCAGGGCGGGGCAGAGAACTCAGCTAGGGGGGTCTCTCAGACCAGAACTACGACCCCAACTCCACATGTCCAGCCCAGTGACCTCGGGCACGTCGTATGTCTCTCTGGGCCTTGGCATCCTCAGCTGTGAGACGGAAGGTCAGAGAGCTTGGGTCAGAGGTTGTCCACAGGGTTGGCTGCCGGCAGGGTCTCTCCCCTGTCTCCCTGGCTGAGCTCCCTGAAGGCTGCTCCTGCTGGCTCTCCCTTTCAGGACACTCTGTTAGACGTCCCCTGGGAGCTGATTTCACCCTCATCCCCTGGTTGAGGGGGTCCATGTACTCTTGGGGGATGTGGCCTGCAGAGACTCCAGGCAGGTCTGCCCATTTCAGACCCTAAGAAGTAAGAGAGACGCAGATAGCCACCTTCTCCTCTGCCGTTAGCCGAGAGTCTGCCCAGTTCTGTGCTGTCACCAGCCCCCCGAGAGGCTGCTCCCATGGGAACAAGGTGGGAGGATCATGGGTCAATAACACTCCGTCCCACGTGTCATGGTGAAACCAGCTCCTCTTGGTCCCGAATTCTCTGAGTCTGGAACTCGGGAAGCACACGTGGGAACAGCTGAGCCTGGCTCTCCCACTCTGGCCTCAGCTGGGGAGGTTGAAGCCTGGAGGTGACTCCCTGGAGGCTTATTTGCTCACACAGTCACACCTGGGCCAGGGTTACCCGAAGACCAGGCCAGCCAATGGGGCCCTTTGTGGGGCTAGCTCCTCACAGCAGGGCAGACTTGGGGCTGTGGGAGTCTGACGTGAAGCCTCAAGGCGCTGGGCTGAAGGCAGGTGCTCCAAGCTTCTTCTGACCCGGACACAGAAGTCACGTGGTATCACTCTTCCGGATTGTGTTGACTGAGGCAGACACAAACCTATCCAGAATCGAGAGCAAGAGTGTAGGTCCCATCTCTCAGTGGGCATCCCGCTAAGGAATGTGCAGACACGTATGAGGGTGCTTCTGTGCGAACCAGACGCTGTGTAGCTTCTAGGGTTCCTGGTAGCCCTCCCTGCCCAAATGCCACAATCAGATGCCTGACACCATGTGATATCTAGGGTCCTTGCTGGAACCTGGGTGGGGGAAGGTAGAGCACACGTTAGTGTGGGGCTTGATGGATCTGAGATGGGCTCTGAGGCCAGCTGGACCTGGCTCCAGGTCCAACCACACCAAAGACCAGTTGTAGCAGTCAGTTATATAATGATTCTGAATAACAAGTGCCCCAAGCTCTGTGCCTTAGGACAGGCATTTACCCTCAGCCTCAGGCCCTAGCTGGGAGGCTCTGGGGGATAAGGTCAGGTCTGCTTGGCCAATCCTCCCTGGGCGTGTCCTCAGGGTAGACTGTGGGTGTTCCTGAGCTGCCTCTGAAGCCTTGGCTTAGAACTCACACTTCCACACCTGCCACATTCCACTGGCCAGCTCAGGTCACCTGGCGAATTTCTGTTGGTGGGGTGGGAAGTGTACTCCACTCACAGAGGAAGGAGTGAAAATGTGATGGACAGAGTCTATTCTGCCCACCAGCTGTGTTGCCTGGGACGGTTGCTTACCCTGTCTGTGCCTCTGTTTCCTCATGTGTGAAGTGGGGACACTAACTAGTGGCATGAAATTGACCCCTGCATTGGGCTTGGAACAAAAGCCGTATCTCATGTTTTCTGTGGTCAGGAAGTCAGACAGGGCAAAGCAAGGATGGTCTGTCTTTGTGCCATGGCGTCTGGGGCCTCTGCTGGGAGACTTGAAGGCTTGGGGAGTGGGGAGCATAAGGGGCTGAGCCCTGAGAGGCCCCACTCACACACATGGCTGGCGTTGTGCTGGCCTAGCTGGGCTTTTGCTGGAACACTGCGTGTGGCTTCTCCTAAGGCCTGGGCTTCCTTGTGACAGGGTGGCTGGTTTCCCAGTGTGAACGTCCCCAGAGAGAGAACGGGACAGAGAGGCAGGAGGACGCCATATTGCCTCTTAGGATTTAGCTTTGGAAGATACACGGCGTTCCTTGTGCTGTGTTCTACTGTTGGATTGCTCCAGGCAGTTCTCTGTCAGTGTCAAGTTGTGAGGTGGGCTCCCAGGTGTACTCTGCTGGTGTGACCGTCTTGGAAGATACGATCTGCTGCAGTAATGCTACCTTCTTCATAGGGTCATTGTGAGGAGCCAATTGATGATCCTCATAATAACTTAAGCCAGTGCCTGACATGCAGTAAGGACCTAATAAATGTTTGCTATTATTATTATTAGAGAGTGCTGGAAGAAATGATTCTTGGTACTGTCAGAGCCTATTAAGGGAGAACTTATGTATTATTGGGGAGGAATGGTAAAGGAAGATGTCCTTAAGGAGGTGACGTTTCAGCAGAGATCAGGTGTCAGGGGACAGAGTTCCAGGCAGACAGCACAGCATGTGCCTAGGCCGTGAGGCTGGTAGTGCGGGCATGCATGAGTGTGTGTGCATGAGCGCACACATGTGCATGTCTGTGTGTGTGTGCGTGTGCGTGTGTGTGTGTGTGTGTGTTATAGAATGAACTGAACAGAAATCTGTGTTTTATCTGGGGAGGGGCGCCATAGCAGGTTTCTGCTGTGGAAGGCCCTGAAGGGGGCCAGCCAGCCTCATGAGGGGGAAGCTCATGAGGTCCCCGTGGACCTGCTTCCAGCCGGCGAAGGGACTGTGGTAGAGGCTATGGCCGAGAGAGGCTGTGACCGAAAGAGCCCTCTTACCTGAGGATCCTGCAGGTGCCAAGGCAACTACCAGCCCTGAATGCCCCAGGCTGAGGCCTAGGAGTGGGGTCCCCTGCCCCCTAACCTAGCAGGCCCTAGCTCACCCATGCCAGGTCAGTCTTGCTCTGGGATGACCCCTCACCATGCCACCTTAACCATGGTCAGGTGCTTTTGGGCTCTGGGTTGGACAGTGAGTGGGAAGACCCTATCTCTGGAGGCTGAAGGAGGCCTGACCTCCTCCCAGACACCCGGACCTTTACCTGCCCCTGCTCCCAGTGAGTGGCCTGCCTAGCTCTGTGGACAGCTCCTGGGGTTGGGACACAGCAGCTCAGCCCCCCGCGGGTGGGAGTGGGTGACGCAGAGCTGCCTCCTGCCAGTCCCTCCTGCCACTGCTCAATTCGGTGGAAGAGAAGGCTACTCCTTGGCCTGCCTGGAGAGACAGCAGGGGAAGTTGTAATAGCAGCCTGACCCACCACACTGACCCCTCCCTGGCCATGCCCAGGCTTGGCATGCTTTAATTAAAGACTAAGAGCTTCTCAGAGGAGAAGGAGGCCATGCTCAACTGTCTGCCTCCTGCTGGTGACCAGAGCTGGGCTGGCACAGCCGCCACATGGTCACCAGCTGACCCCCGAGGGGGCATGGGGTCTGCACCTTTGCAGTGGATGGGGAATGTGGGAGCACTCAGGGCTGGCTTGGGCCATGGTTTTTCTCTGATCCACTGACTGCAGGCAGCAGAGCTTGAGCCCTGGAGTTGCCCTTTCCTGAAAACCCTCCTCCCTGTGGATAATCCACGCTTGTGAGCCACATCCTCTGGTGTCTGGGCAGTTGTGCAGCTGTGCCAGGAGACTGGCCAAATTGACACCTGAAGCCAGTGCTGGGGGGAGTGGCGCTGGGTCCTTAATCCTAAAGCTGGCGTCTATCCATGGGGGCAGCATGACATGGAAGTTAGGAGAACAGACTTGGAGTCTCCACCGGGCTGCATGTCCCTAACCATGTGACCTTGGGCAAGTTGCTCAGCCTCCCTCAGTGTGGGTCCTCACGTCCATGCTGGAGATCCCAGGAGCCTCTGGAGGACTGAGTGAGCGAGCACAGTGCCAGGTGGAGTCAGCCCTGCCCATGCTCCTCCAGTGTCCTCAGCCTGCCTGTGTAGCCCCAGGCTGGCTCCTGGTCTCACACACGTGCATGTGAACTGCTTACCTCCTCCAGTACCTGCATCTCTCCACTTCTCTGCCGAAGGCCCTCTTGTGCCAGAGGGATTTAGCAGTGCTGGGCCAAAGAAGAATAGTTGACAAATGCTATAGCCTCCCCGTCAGGCAGCTTCGTGGTGGGCAACTTTGTAAAAATGCTGTTTATATTGATTTATTTTGCACAGCTCTCTTTAGTTGTGTAAAATACACACAACATTCTTTGTCTTAACCTTTGTTGGGGTACAGTTCCATAGTGTCAAGTGCATTGATATTGCTACACAACCAAACTCCAGAACTTTCTTATCTTGCAAACTGGAAACTCTGTTCCCTTTAAACCACTCCCCATTCAGCCCTCTCCCACCTCTGGCAACTACCACTTCACCTCATGTCCCTGTGAATCTGACTACTCAAGGTATCTCATACAAATAGAGCCGTATAGCATCTGTCCTTTTGTGTCTGACTTATTTCACTCAGCATAGTATCTTCCAGGTTCATTCGTGTTGTGGCTTGTGTTGGGCTTTCCTTCCCTTTTAATGACGAATCCCACTGTACACATAACCACATTTAAAAAATCTATTCACCCATCCACGAACATTTAGACTGCTTCTATCTTTTGGCTGCTGTGAGAAATACTGCTGTGTAAAGTGTTGCTTCTGTACTGTGTACACGTGTATGTTTGAGTCCCTACTGTCAATTCTTTTAATTATATACTCAGAAATGGGATTTCTGGAGCATAGGATGATTCCATTTTTAATTTGGGGGGAACCACTGTCTAACTTTTTCCACCGCGGTTGCAACATTTTACAGCCTTACCAGTAGGGCAAGAGGTTATAGCCAGAAGTGGCTAAGCTGGGGTTGAGTCCAGGGCTGTCTAACACCAGGTCTGGGACCTGTCCTTGCCCTGTTCCAGGACCCACAGGGCACTCACAAAGACTGCTTAGAGCCAGGCCCTGTGCTGGCTTCTGGTACATCAGGAGCTGGGCCTTGTGCTGGCCTGCAAGGCATCTCTACGTCTGCCTGAGGGGACCTGTCTTGCTCAGCAGGGGACACGGGTAGCCAACCTAACCCAGGACACCACACCTGCCCTCTCTGCAACGAAGCAGGGTCTATGGAAGGCTTGGAGGCTCTAGAAGGCACGCTCTCTATTGTGACCATCAGCAGAGGAAGCCGGCATTCCCCACCCAAACACACTGTTGTTCCTGCCTTCTTTGCCGCTCCCTGTTCCACTCTACCCCTGGCACCCAGCTCTGGTCTGAACTCCAGGTCCTCCCTGAGCGACTCTCGAGAAACATAGCTGCTGTGGTCTCTTCTCTCCCCAGTGCAGACTTCTTCTCTGACAGCTGGATGGGCTGATGGTGGCTCTGTCTCCTTGTCACAGCTGACAACCCCACTTCTACGGGTCTGTGACTAGTCTCAAGCGGGGCGTGTGTGAAGGGGGAATCCTTGGCCAGCTGGTGGCTGTGGGAGGGCTCCCAGGGGAGCCAACAATATGATTGACCTGCAAATGCAAACAGAAGATGAGTGCTCTAAGCATGGGACACAACGCGTGCCAAGACATAGGCCAGTGCCCCTGTGACAGGCCGGACAGTCCTGCAAGGCTCGATTTTGGGCAAGGGATGAGAACTAAACCGTCAAGCTGCTCCTAAGACCTGTGGTGGCACCTGCGAGGTGGGCTTTTCCACTTCCTCAGGTTCAGCCAGCAAGGACGCAACAAGCCCAGATGATGCAGTTTGTCACTTACACAGATGGCACAGACAAGGCTGGTGTCAGCCCCTGCAACCCCAAACCTCCAACACGACAATAAGCCCATGGCAGATGAGTCAGCACAGCGGTGGCTCCCTAACTACAGGCAAACAGCCATATCATCTGCAGCTGCACTGGAGGAGGGGGGCACAGAAAAGCCCCAGGCCCGACCAGAACTGCAAGAAGGATGAGAAGTGGCCTTTGACAGCTCCTCACAGTGCCACCCATCTTCCCACATTCTCAGGGAATTCTGTCAGGGTGAGGGTCAGGTTGAGGTGAAGCCTCACCTGCACACCCTGGGTGGAGACCTGCAGGTGGGCCGTGGCCTCCCCATTGCCCTAGTACTCCTAGCACCAAGGCAGTGTGTCTAGGTGAAGGCCGCATTGGAGACCCTGGTTGCTCAGAGGCTGCGTCTTAATGAGGAGGTGTGAGCCACATGCCTGCAGCCCTGGGATGCTAGCTCAGGCCTTTGCCTGCTCAAGGGGCATGGCACTAGCAGTCCAGACTCCCGATTAAGAACAGGGTGAGAAGTGCAACACAAGTTGCAATCAGGCAGGGTGCGCTCATACGGGGACAGGACATCTAACCAGACCATCCCTTTAAACCACTTTAAACCCAGGGGTCTCACCTTGACTTGGGGTGACTTTCCCCGATTCTTCCTTCCCTTATGTTTGTTCATCATTTGAGATATAGAAGAGGAAAAGAAGCAACGTGGTGTATCCAATGCTGTGTGACAAACTACCTGCACACTTGTGTCTTAAAACAACAGTTTCAGGGGTTGGGAGTTGGGGCAGGTACAGTTGAGGAGTTCTTCCGGTCCACATGGCCTAGACAGAGGCTGGGCTCAGTGCTGGCCTCCTCTGTTGGTCCTGCAGGTTCGTAGCAGTATGCAGTTGATGGCAGTTGATGGCTGAGATGGTTGGGAGGGCCATGGCGAGTTCCCTCCTGAGTGTGGTACCTGAGCACGGATGGCAGGTGCTGACGAAAAGATGCCAAACTCTGTGAGACCTTTTAAGATAATTTATTCTGAGCCAACTTGAGGATCTAGACCCATGGCATATGTCCCTAGGAGGTTCTGAGAATGTGTGCCCACTGTGGTTGGGTGGTAGCTTGGTTATATATATTTTAAGAAGGCAGAAGTTACAAAGCCACAAATCAATCCACGTGAGGTTTTCATTGGTTCGGCCCAGGAAGGAGGGACATTTCCAAGGGAGAGCTTGTAGGTGGTAGGTGGATTTGGGATTTCTTGACTAAAAATTTGTAGTTCCTTGGCAATTCCCTTGGGTCCCCTCCCACTGTAGGAGCTTTTCTGTCCTCTCAATACATCTTGCTTTAATAAATAAATAAAAATTTGTAGTTCCTATCTAAGGAATTTTGGGAATCAGTAGAGGACAAGGTGCCTGAAGTCCAGGAATCCCCAAGAGATGGCTTTGCAGGATCATAAAATACTTTGATTCCCTTCTTTGTTTGTTGTGTGGTGTTATGCCAAGCCAGGTTGGAAAATAAACTTCCGCCTATAGGGTCATAGGGTAATAAGTCTGGTGAGGCATGATGCCCCAAGCCTCTTGGTTAGGAATTTGGATAAGAGGGAAAAAAAGGTCAGATTTAGTCCTCACTGAAGAGCTGGCCTCACCTACCTCTGTAGAGTCTCCATGCGGCTAGCCTGTGTGACTTGGTTTACTGGCAAACCGGCTCCCCAGGGCGGTCGACTCCTGGCCATGCAGAGGCTGGGCTCAGCGCCGGGCTCCTCTGTTGGTCCCACAGGCCATGAGGCCAGCCCAGACTCAGGGGAGGGGAGTCCGACTCCACCTCTAGTGGCAGGAGGAGCAAAGACTTTGAGCAACAAAAAGAATCACCCACACATCATCAGACCTTCCTTATTTAAGATTGCGGCATATTTCCTTCAACTCTTTTTTAAAAAGCCATACTGCAATCATATGTTTTGCTTTTTTTTTTGAGTTGGAGTCTCACTCTGTCGCCTAGGCTAGAGGGCAGTGACACGCTCACAGCCACCGCAGCCTCGACCTGCTGGGCTCAGGCGATCCTTTCACCTCAGCCATCCGAATACCTGGAACTATAAGTGTGTGACACCATGCCTGACTAGTTTTTTGATTTATTGTGGAGATGAGGTCTCGCTAAGTTGCCTAGGCTGGTCTCGAACCAGTGGGCTCAGGCAATCCTCTCACCTCAGCCTCCCAAAGTGCTGGGATTACAGACTTGAGCCACTGCGCCCAGCCTTATTTTTATTTTTTTAGAGAGGAACTCTTGCTGTGTTGCCTAGGCTAGTCTTGAAGTCCTATTGATGCTGGGTGGGATGCAGAGCAAAACTCTTGGAGTCTTTGGCTCTTTCCCTTTCTTTCTTTCTTTCTTTCTTTCTTTCTTTCTTTCTTTCTTTCTTTCTTTCTTTCTTTCTTTCTCTTTCTTTCTTTTCTTTTCTTTTCTTTTCTTTCTTTCTTTCTTTCTTTTTTTTTTTGAGTTGGAGTCTTACTCTGTTACCCAGGCTAGAGTGCAATGGCACACTCATGACCACCCCAGCATCGACGTGCTGGGCTCCGGCGATCCTTCCGTCTCAGACTTCCAAGTAGCCGGAACTAGAGATGCATGCTACCACACCCAGCTAATGTTTTGCTTCTTTAACTTAGCATTCCATTCTGAGCATTCTCCTAGGTCACTAAAGCCCCTTCCTGAGTCCCATGTCTGATCCTTGTCAGCATGCACCATAATATGTGTAATGTCTCCAACAGCAGGACATTTAGGGTTCTCTGATAAGGGAGATGACAATGCAGTAGACATTTTCCTATGTCAGTCTTTGCTTTGCTTTCTTTTCCTCCAGTACAACCTTGCATAGTCTCACCTGCTGATGTTCCCATGGCCCTCCCCAAGGGTCTGACCCAGCCTCACCAGCCTGGGGCCCTCCTCCTGTGATTTTGTCTCCTTGAGCTGTTCCCCGTACACATCTTTCGCTGGGTCACTGTGCTGGGACCCTCTTTCCTTGGTGCTTTCCGAATGCTCCTCCTTCTCAGGGGTGGCCCGAGGCATCCCATGAAGCTCACAGTGGCGTCTTCACCTCAGTCTGTGTCTCACAGCCTCTCTTTTTAGGGAAGTGGATTTCTACTCGGGGAAACTAATGGTGAATGAATGATATCCAATGACTAGTGATACTGGACATGCACTGTTTCAAGACTTCATGGCCACTGTGAGTGACAGGTGTCCACCATCCATGGCAGTACCATTTCTCATTGCTGACGATGTCTAGGGGCAGCAAGGATGGCACGCGGGGCACAGAGAAGAGGCGTCATTTGCCCAAGGTTACATCGTTCCTGAGAGGCCAGGGGCAATTCACCCGAAAACCCAAAGCTCTGGCTGGAGTTTGGGGTATGAATATGGCAGCAGCCCAACTGCGTAGTCTGAGCCACCGAAGCACAGAGAGCAACTAGGGGAGAAGACACTGCGAGCTCTGCCTTGGCCACCCTGACCCTGTGCTCAGCCTGCCCTCCCAACCAGTCCAGCAGGAGGGGAAGGCCTCTTTTGCCAGTGGTCCCAAATCTGACCTCTGCTTCTTTCGGTAAGTAAAGGCTTCTTGAAACCACAACCACACCTGTTGACTTAGGTGTCTTTTTATGGCTGGGTTCACGCTCTGGCAGTAGAGTTGAGACTTTGTGACAGAGACCGTAGAGGCCATGAGTCAAAAATACTTATTATTTGGTCCTTTGCAAACCAAGCTTTCTAACCACTGGTCTATGCCAAAGGACTAGACCTGACGTTAAAGCCTTGGCTCTTGAAAGTATTTTACCTTTCAGAGTCCTCCAGGACTGTGTAAATCTCCCTGCAGGAGGGCAGCATCAGGGTGGTCCCCTTTCTGTGTTTTCTTTCTTTTCAGATGTTTTCTCACTTTGACTCAATGGTCCTGATGGATCGTTGAGGGCAGGGCACAGTAGCTGTAGATGGGTTGGAATCAGCTTCTGGAATAGCTGTATTTTGGGGGGACTGTTTGGATTGTAAGTGACAGAATCCCAACTCAAACAAGTTCTAACAAAAATGGAAATTTATTGGTTTATGTAACTAGAAGTCCGGGACGATTTTTGGCTTCAGGCATGACTGAATCCAGGTGCTTAAAAGATGTCTCTCTGCCTCTTGACTCTGGTTTTCAACCTCAGTAGCCAAGAATGCCACTGCTGGCCACAGATTGACAGCCTTCCACTAGGAAAAACATGTTTTTATCTTCAGTGACTGCTGTAAAAGTCCTGGGAAAGCCTCCTGGGGACTAAGTATTGAAACACTCCATTGGTCATTGTGATCAGGGGTATGGAAGAGTCTAGTTGTCCAGGCTTGGGTCAGGGGCTGAGAACACTGGGAGTAAGGGTGGGCCTGCTCCCCACAGGAAGCCCTCCCCTTAGAAGTGGGGCAGAACACGGCTGGCACACAGAGCAGGCGTCCACTGCAGCCACCTCGCCACCGCGCGTCGGCCAGGCACTGCCCTCCCTGTGGTGCTCTGCTGGAGCCCTTGCCTTGCCTTGATACGTGCCGGGCTATGGTCCTGAACGCAGTCCCCTGTCTTCCTGCTGCATCCTCCTCTCTGGCCCCGAAGTCTTGTGCCTCTTGCAGAGCTCCTGCAGCTGCTGTTGGGCTCTGGGAACTCCGAGGAGACCAAGGGCAGTGGAGGCCAGAGCTGGCGAGGCACAGCTTGAGGAAGAATGAGCAGGTGCAGGGCTGGCACTACCTGGCAGGGGGGGTGAAGGCAGGGCCAGGCATGTCCAAGTCAGGTGGCAGAGTCAGGACCCTAGCTGGCAGCTGAGGGTCATGGGGAGACCAGTGGAGTCTGTGGAAGGGGCCTGTGGGGACCCTGAAGCAAGCACAGGGTCAACTCCAGAAGGTGGGATTTGGGGCGATTGAGGAGGCTCCGTGTGGGACCCTGAGGTCAGAGATTCTGAGTTACCCAAACACCTCAAGGGACTCCACTGTGCAAAGGAAGACAGAAAACTAAGCAGGTAAGTGCGAGAGCTTTCTGGGGAAGGTGATCCTGAGAAGAGTGTTGAAAGACGGGGGAAAGGATCGCCGGAGCCCAGCAGGTCGAGGCTGCGGTGGCCGGGAGCGGCCACTGCACACCAGCCTGGGCAACAGAGTGAGACTCCAACTCAAAAAAAAAAAAAAGAAAAAAAGAAAAGAAAGACACCCTGGGGGGAGGACAGGCTGAGCAAGTGGCCTTGCAGCCCATAGGATCATTATGGGGCCCTAAGGGGTGGCATGGGGGTGGGGTGTCCAAGAAGACTCCAGTCTTCCGGGGTCAGACCTCAGGCCAGTTGGGATGAGGAAGGTGACCTGTCACTGTGACTCCCACCTGCCAGGGGCCCAGGGTGGCCCTGCCGCCAAGGCCCCCCTGAGGCTGCCTTGTGCCCTGCACCGCAGCACACCCATAGAGTAAGGGCATGGATGATTTTAATAATCCGAGTGAATTAGGAGCAGTTTTGCAATGGGAATTCTTTTCCAATTCTGCACACTCTCTAGAGATAATTGGAGGCCCCCTGGTGTGTTGTAACCCAGGGCAAGGAAATCCTGGGGCAGGGCGGAGAACGGCTGACACAGGAGCCATCTGCTCTCCTTTGCGCAGACTCCCCAGCCGGCACTTTTTAAACGCGCTTACCTAATCGGTTTCCCCCAAAATCACTGCCATTCCTAGGGGTGTTTTTGAGATGGATGGCTTACCAGGAACCAGCCAGGCTGTTCCTGTCATTTTATAGACAGGAAGCTGAGAGCCGGAGAGGGGAAGTGACTTGCTCAGAGTCCAGCACTCGGGGGGCAGGAAGGAAGAGGATGGCCTTTGCCACGGAGGAGAACAAGGGACCCACGCTGGGAGTGGGGGAGGGCCAGGGCTGGTGAAGACTTTGTCTTTTTTGAAGGTCACTTTCACCAAATGCCACCTGACCAAAACGATCCCCTGACTCACGCCAGCCGCTCCTGTCCCAGACGGGACCTCTCACCACCAAGGGATCCTCCCTCCTCAGACTTTGACTTTCTGGTGAGTTGAAAACCGGAAAATGAACTAATAAATTACACTGGGGATCAATGGTGATCACACACACGCAGACACACACACAACACACATATACGCACTGCTTAAAGTAGATGATGCTTAAATTCAGAACTTTCAACCTCCCCTCAAATGCCTACAGAGACCAGCAGGTAATACTGTTGAGGGACACGGGCGGGGGTGAGGCTGTAGGGAATGCGGGAGACTGTGCCACACTCAAGCGCATCGCCAGTCGAACGGGGCAATAGCTGCTCATCTCTAGGCAACTGTTGCCATGCAGGAATGCCAGCCCAAGGAGGCTCAATCTTGGGATTTGGTGTGTTACTCAAATTTTTATAACACACTAAGTGGGCCACACAAAAATAAGTCTGCCAGCTGGATTTGTCCTGCAAGCTCCTTCATCTGAAAAAGGGACATTGTGAGGGTGATAAAAATACTGATTGGTGCAGGAAGGAAAGAATAAACATTTTGCTATTTGCCGGTTATTTATTAAGCATGTACAGGCACTGCAAATACAGAGACAACAGCTCCATCGGGGAGGGTGAAGACACACTCACCTGCTATGGGCCTTCCTGAATCCTCTCGAGATGAGGAGAGTGGAGGGGGCGTGTGGATGGTGCCCAGGAATTCTGCCCTGCTGCGGGACCAGCACCCCTAGCGCAGAACCTCAGTGCTGGATGAACTGGGACCGGCAGCCCTTGCAGCCCAGGTGTATCTTTGGTCACGCCCTCCTTGCATCCTTCACTCTGAAAACCTCAGTCGACTTGCGCTCTGGAGTAAGACAGAAGGAAATGCAGATCCCTGTGGAAACTGTGTGCCTGTTTCTGTGAAACCTGACTGGTGTGGCCACTGTCATCTCCTGTACTGTCTGCCTGTCATTCCTCTTTCTCTGAGGCGATGAAGGGTGTGGCCAGGTTTTCACACGATACTCCATGCTGGCCACGGTTGGTGCAGCCGGCAGGCGGCCAAGCCAGGCGCTCACAGGGACACCCTCGGGATTTTCCAACTGGAACTGAAGGGGACTGGCAGAAGCCATTAGCACACCTCTCACAGCAGGGAGGAAACCTGCTCTGGGAGACAGAAACCCTACCAGGAGAGACTCCCCGTCACCTCCAAGAGGTAGGGTATGTCCTGGGGGCAGGCACAGGCTTGGTTCCCAGTTCCCACCACCCCTGTTTTATGAGATACCTTTCTAAGAACCATCCTCGTTTCCTTTTTAAAAACTTGATTTATTTTTAAATTTTTAAAAATTTTAATAGAATACACATAACTTTGACCATCATCACCATTTTTAAGTGTACCGTTTGGTGGCATTAAGCACATTCACATTGCTGTGCAGCTGTCACACCATCTCCAGAACTCTTTTCGTCTTCCCAAACCGAAACTCTGTCCCTTAAACACAAACTCCCCCCATTCTTCCTCCCCAGCCCTGGCCCCCTCTTTTCTACTCTCTGTTTCTGTGAATGTGACTACTCCAGGAATCTCATATAAGTGGAATCAGACAGTATTTGTCCTTTCAAGACTGGCTCACTTCACTTAGCACAATGTTCTCAATCTAATCCTTTTTTCTGAGCAAGTTCAAGTGGGGATTTTGTCACTTACAAACAAAATGACATCGACTAATTCAATCACTGTGGCTATTTAAAAAGCAAAGTAATTTAAACTGTAAGATAGCACAATGTTGAAAGAAATACAGACACCATTGCTTAAGGTAAAAGCCTTTCTTTTCCCACTAAACTCAACTGGTTCAGCCACCGCCTGCTGGGAATGCTGATTTTCTTTTGTCTTCTTCTGATATAGGTGGTCTAAAGTCTTAGCTGCCATGCACAGTCTTTCCGCCCCCGCTGCTGTGCCCTCTTTGCCCTGGACCCACAGACATCAGTCACACCGGGGGGGCTCTCAGTCCAGGTGCACTGGAAGAGAGACGGGCCTGTGCCGGCTAGGCTGCCATTTGTTTCTCCAGGTGCATGTCAGAAGATGCAAGGATCATTCCCACGCAGGCTGAGCTCCTGGTCTTCCCCCTCAACAGTCCTCGATGCAGGTCATTCTTGGCTGGGTCTCTATAACCTTCGTGGGCTGACCATCTAGCTTTTTGCAGACACACATGCTTCCACGAGCCTGTGATCAAATGTCTAACCACTGACTTGGTCAAACTCCATGGGCAGTTAAGGCAGTAACTGCCGTCCAGGCTGGGCTAGCTGGAGGGTTGTGCCCTGTGTTTGTTTGCCTTTCTTGGGTCCACTGTGGAAGCTTTGTCCTGGAACCGTTCTCAGCCTGCTCTTCCTGAGTATGAAACTGAAACCAGTGTGCAATGGCTCACACATCAGGCCCCTGGGCCAGAACAGGTTCAGAAGATGCCAGGGGCCAAGGTGGTGTCTGGATTCTGTGGGGGGATGGAGGTGGGTGAGGGAGAGGCCTGGGGAGAGGCTTGGTGGCATTACCTGTGCAGGGGATGATTTAAGGTTGGGTGTCCAGGCAGTTTGGGGGGCTAGCTGCTGTGAGTTGCCTGCTAGCTCAGAGCAGTCTCTTTTCCAGAGAATGGCCCCCACCCAGTGGCAGCTGGCTCACCCCTCAGGGGCCCCGTGGAGCTCTCAGGGCTGCAGTTCAGAGCTCTTGGGAGGCTCTTGTCTTCAGCTGAGACTGTATCTTTGCTCAGCTCCTTCCCTGCCCACCCTGTTCCCCTTCCTTCCTTCTCCAAAGGCAGAGCCACTTCCTTGGGCTCTTTGTCTAGGAATCCCTGGCATGAAGCTGGGTTGAGGTTGGGCAAAGACAGCAAACGGGAAGCAAAGTTAGGAGTTTGGAGTTTGAGAGGAGCTAGGACTGGGAAGGTGTTGGGTGTGTGGGTGAGGCCAGGAGCTGGGCAGAGGGGCTGGGGAGGCATCGTTCTCAGAGAGAAGTGGGCCAGGGCTCCATGCCCCACAGCTCTTGGGAGCTCTGCCCTGCCCCCAGGCTCTGGGTATAGACTCTCAGGTTGGTTTGCAGGGTCATGGCAGGGTGTACTTGAGGTTAGATGGGTTTAGGTGGATACTGATGAACGTCTATTTCCATAGCTACCCATTGAGTTTGTAGATCTTAGCAAACAGAGACTACAACACTGAAGTTAGGATTTCTGGGTTATTGTTCCTTAGGAAGTAGTTAGGTAAACCAAGAATAAGAACCAGGAACACGGACTGTGGCATGTGGATGTGGCGCATGTCCGGTGGGTAGCAGTTGAATGACAGCAGCTTGAGAAACAGGGTTTAGTGGGATGGATTTGGGGTTGGGATGAGGGGGTTGTGACCAGGGCTGGGTGTGCAGCACTCTAACCCCATGAGGGGCCTTCCTGGCCTGTCTGGCCTGATCCTCAGTCCCCGGGGCCTTCTTGCTTCCTGGATTTGGTTCCACTGCTGACTTCCTTGTCCTTGTGCTGGGCTGCAAACAGTCCCCAGGGCAGGCAGTGTCTCTTTGCTCCAAGCACAGGTCTCAGGGGCTCCATCTACCCTCAAGGCAAAGCTAAGCCCCTAGCCTGAGCATGACAGCCCTGCCTGCACCCACCTCGTGACGGGGGCTCATCATTCTCTTGGCAGGACAATTTAGAAACAAAAGACTGAATGTGGCTCAGGATGCCAAGTATCTCCACAGCTCCTGAGGGAGTCACACAGTACCCTTTTGTCAAAAAACAGCACCCACTGGGCTTTCAGTGTCAGAGGGAAGAACTTTGTATTGCTCCTTAAGAAAAAGGAACAAGTTCCAGACAGAGAGCGGTCTGTGAAACTAGGTGGGAAAGCAAATGCACGTACCTGTAAGGAGAGGGATAGGCTTGTTCGTGCAGGCGGTGGCAGTGCCAGTCACAGCCTTGGTGGCCTAGAATCCCACCCATTGGAACAGAAGCTACAGTAGAGCCCCGGGAAGGGAAAGAGGGAGACCTCATGTCCACTGAGGGTCCATGTGTCCCAACTGGACCGGGCCAGGTAATTCATTTACTCCTTGCTGCATGCCCTGTGAGCCGGTGCCCCTCCCTGGCCCACTGGGCATGTAGTGGGATCTGGGGCTGCCAGCAGTGGTGGGGAACCTGAGTTCTGGAGACACAGTGAGCCAGAATGAGATGTGCGGTGAGCATCCCGAACACACGTGGGTTCAAAGGCATCGTCAACACAAAGAATGTAAAATATTTCTTTAATAATTTTTGTATTGATTAGATAATGAAGTGTTAATATTTTAGATATATTTAATAAAATGAAATTATATTATGAAAGCTAATTTCACCAGTGCCCCTTTACTCTTTTTAAAAACGTGGCTTCTGGAAAATGTAAAATCCCACATGTGGCTCTCATTGCATTTCTGGGGCCAGCACTGGTGTAGGTGAATGACACTTGCATGAATGAAGTTCAAAGGAGGGAATGAATTCATCTCCTGAGCAGTCAGGGCTGAAGGCTGGGGCACCGCGGGCACCGCTGCTGGGGGTTAAGGAGAGGCCCCGGTTTTTGCCCTCTGTCTCTTCTCCGAGGCTCAGTTTTGGCATCTGCTGATGGGGATAAGGGTTGTGCTCGTTCTCTGGGGTTGTTCTGAGAATTAAACAAGACTCTTGTCATCAGCGAGGTTGAGAAGTAATGAAATAAGCACACAGGGAGGCTCTCTCTGGGCCTCTGTAATGAGTGGTTGTGAACCTGAACGCGGTGAAAGGTGACAGTTCTCAAATGTAGGACGGGCAGGCTGTCAGCGGATCCAGCCAGGGGACTTCAGTTAGGAGGGGGTCGGGGTAGGGAGGACAGGGCCGCAGCCAGCTGGATCTGGCACCCTTTCCAACAGAAAAGTCCCCAGTACACTCAGTGGTAACTGCAACTTCCACTGACAGAGAGGGAGGGCTTCCTACTCCTGCCTGCCCAGGGTCTCGGGTGAGCAGAAACTGTCTATGGAAGAAAGTGGGCCTGGTTCAAGGAAGGAGAGGTGTGAGACTTTGGGTGAAGTGACAGCTGGCTAGTGAGACCTTGTCCATGAAGCGTGCTGACTGGGGAAGCTGATTTCTGCTGATGCACCCACACCTGTTAGCCTTACTCAGTCAGGGGCGGATAAACAGTGGCCCTGGGCAGCGAAGAGGACTGGAGACCTCCTGCAATGGCGTGGCCTTGGCCTCATACCTTTGAGGCGGGTGAAGGTGTTCCCAAGAGATGTGGCCAAGCAGGGGCAAGTGGGATGGGGACCCTACGCCTGCTTTGGCTCCCGAGTCTTTTCCTGGTGCCCTTGACACCGAATTCGGGCTCACACTTTCCTCCAAGTCCTGCCTCTTTGCCGGGGTCTCACTGTGTTCCCCTGGATGGGTCTACTCCCGAGTGCTTCCCAGAGGGGCTTGACATGATGAGCAGGCAAAGCAGAGCTGCCAGGCTCCTCATGCATCTTCTGCCTCAGCAGGAAGCACCATGCACATGACCACAGGGGCTGAAGTTCCCATGAGGTGGCTGGTTACCAGACGGGAGGGAGCAGTGGAATGCACGGTCCACATGAGGGACAGCGGCTACCTGGCTGAGGCTGACATTCATTATGGGGAAGGAGGGGCTTAGTTTTTCCAGGTCTTTCTATGTTTTGAAAGGCTAGAAATCTAGATTTTTGGGTAAAAGCTACTTTCTAAATATTAGCGATAGTTCAATAATGATGATGATGACAGTATTGTGTGGGCCACATGAAACAAATTTGTGGATGGGATCCATTTGTGGCTTTGGACCACGGGTTCTGCTTCTTGAGTACACTGCTTTCCAGGCCTGCCCTGGCCCCTGGAGCCCTATACCCATCACAGGCCCTAATGGCTGAGCCGCAAGGGCCCTAGTCTGGTCTGATCTGGTCTGGTGAGGTCTTGTCTGGTGTGATCTGGTCTGGTCTGGTCTACTCACCATTCACGGATTGTTTCCTCTAAAAGAAACTGCTGGGCAAAGGGTAACCAAAAGAGCCAGGCATTCTATGCCCCAAATATGTCCACAGTCTGACAGGCATCGGAGAGAGGATTAAACTAAGGTCTAGGTAGTTAATAGATCATACAATGTAGCCTAAGAGAGAAATGATCTACATTTTGGACTGTGTTCTCTTGTTTTTTCCAGTGATTAATTTTCTTTTCTTCTTGGTCACAGCACCTTGACTTTGCTATAGAGATCCACCTTTCCTCAACACTCAGTCTCTGTGGGGTAGGTGGGGTTGTCTCCACCCTCCAAGTGTGGAGGAAAGACTGTCATGTGGGCTTAGCCAATCAGAGCATCCTCTCCCTTATGTTCCCATGGTGATGGGTTCAAGGATGAGCACAAGCTGTAAGCCAGGCTGATGAGATGCAGTTTGGGGATGTTTGTTGGAAATGCCAGGAAAGAGAAACTCTGTTTTCTTTTTCTTTTCTTTTCTTTTTTTGTGGAGTCTCATTCCTTTACCCAGGCTGGAGTGTAGTGGCATGCTGCTCACAGGCACCCCAGCATCAACCTGCTGGGCTCCAGTGAGCCTTCCGCCTCAGCCTTCCAAGTAGCGGGAACTACAGACACATGCTACCACGCCTGGCTATTTTTAATTTTAATTGTTTTTATTGTAGAGATGAGGTCTTGTCAAGTTGCCTGGGCTGGTCTCGAACCTGCAGGTTCAGACAATCCACTTGCCTTGACCTCCCAAAGTGCTGGGATTACAGGCTGAGCCATGGAGCCCGGCCGAAACTCTGTTTTCTATTGGTAGAAATGCTGGACTGCAGCAAGCCACGTCTACTACCTCTCGCTAGAGGGCTTGCCTGGGAATGCAGCCAACTCAGAAAGAGATTTTGGTGTCCCTCCTAATGTTTAAACACCTAGATCAAGCCAAACCTGGGGTTCAGTTTCTTGGGCCAATAAATGCCTTGCTTTCCTGAAGCCAGTTTGAGCAGAGATTGACGTCTATACTCTAATGAATCCTGCCCAAAACAAATGCCATGGAGGTTAAGCTGGAAGTTGTTTCTTCAAGTGTGAGATCAGAAAAAAAATCTCAAAGGAAAGGTGACACTGGAGCAGACAGAAGGCCCTATTTTGACAGCCATTGGAAGGAAGGAAAGTATTCCAAGTGGAATGGGGCGCATGGCATGAGCCTCAGAGGCAGGAACAGGGGCACGTTTGGAAGACAGAGTGAAACCTGATTTGGATAAGTATAGGGTTCTTGTAGGGTCTGCATGGCAGTGCTAAGGTGGATAGAGGTGAACCGGTAGATTGGAACCAGAGTGTGGGCAGGGGATGGAACTTATGCTACGTATTAAGGAGCAGTGTCTAGTGAGACCCTTGGGTAGGGAGGATAGAGCTGTGCTTCCCTGAGAGAAACCAAGGTCCATTTTAAGAAGGGACAGTGGAACTGGGAATGAGCCATTTCAAGTGATCATTCCTGGCGTGCAGGTGGGTTCCAAGGCTGAGACTGACATCCCTGGGTCCATATTCCTTTGAGCATATCCATAGAGATGGTTGAGGGAAGGAGGGTGAATTACATCAGTCCACCATGTTTAACTTACACACAATTAACTCCTATTCCATCCAGATTGTATGTTGGTATATAACATACAACGGGTGTATGTTTGTGTATAATATACAACAGGTATATGTTATATACCAGGTAACTTTATTTTTTTTCTTCAAACTGTTGTTCAATTCCCTTTGTCCAATAATTCATTTTTTCTCTAATGAATTCAGATGACACCTTTATCATATAGTAAATTCTTATATTTAACAAGGCTCATTTTTGGACTTTCTATTTTATGACTCTGATCTTTCTGTAAGCCATACTCTTAAATGTCATTTTGTAGCAGTATCCCCTTATTAAAATTTTTACGCAAAATATTTTGGCTATTCTAATTTATTTGTCCTGACAAACTTGAAGATCACTTTGTCCAAAGAAGTAATTTTGATAAAAATGGAATTTAATCTATAAATTGATTTGTGGAAGAACTGACAACTATAGAATGTTTGGCCCTCTCATCCTGGAATATTGTATGATTTCTTTTGCATGCCTATTATAGTTTTGTAATTTTTTCATATACCTCATGTACATTTCTTGAACAGATTATTCCTAGAGATTTGGTAGTTTGGGGAGTTTTTTGAAATATATTTTATAACATTATTATATGCTTGTTTGTATGACTATCTTACTGCAATATTATGGTACTTCCAGTAGTTATCCAGTTGATTCTATAAAAAACTTCATCACTTGTTTTCTGCTCATTATAATTTATTTTTCTTGTCTTATTGCATTGACTAGAACTTCCAGAGAAACTTAAAATGATATTAGTAATAGCATACATCTTTGTTGTATTTATGAAAATTCCTCTTGCAGGGTTCCAATATTAAGAATGACAGTTGCTAGCTCAGCCTGTAATCCCAGTAATTTGGGAGGCCTAGGCAAATGGATTGCCTGAGCCTGCAGGTTTGAGACCAGCCCAGGCAACTTGGTGAGACCTTGTCTCTACAATAAATAAAAAGTAGCCGAATGTGGTAGCACGCACCTGTAGTTCTGGCTACTTGGAAGACTGAGGTGAAAGGATTGCCGGAGCCCAGCAGATCAACACTGGGGTGGCCATGAGGGTGCCACTGCACTCTGGCCTGGGTGATGGAGTGAGACTCCAACTCAAAAAAAAATGACATTTGCTTTTAAATTTAAGATAGATACGTTTTATTGTATTAAGAAGATTTTTTTTCCTATTTCTAGCTTGTCAATGGTTTTATTAGGAATGGATATGGGATTTTATGAGTACCTTTTGCAAATCTATCTAGATCAGGGGTTAACAAACTACAGTACAAGAGTCTAATCAGGCCTCTTTTTGTTTGACCTGTGAGTTAAAAGTGATTCTTTTTTTGAGTTGGAGTCTCACTCTGTCGCCCAGACTGGAGTTCAGTGGCCGCTCCCGGCCACCGCAGCCTCAACCTGCTGGGCTCTGGCAATCCTTCTGCCTCAGCCTTCTGAGTAGCCAGTATTATAGGCGCGTGCTACCATGCCCGGTTAATTTTTTTGATTTTATTGTAGAGATGAGGTCTCGCCTGCCCAGGTGGGTCTCGAACCTGTGGGCTCAGGCAATCCACTCACCTCAGCCTCCCAAAGGCGCGGGATTACAGGCTGAGCCACCAAGCCCATCTAAAAGTGATTCTTATATTTCTAAAAAATTGTTACAAAACAAAATAAAACAGAAAACTTCTTAATATGCAACAAAGGTGGTACATGGCTCATAAGGCCTAAAATATTTATTCTTTGACCCTTTACAGAACAAACTTTTCAACTCTCAATCTTGATGATTGTATGGATTTATGTTCTTTGAATTATTGATGTGATACTATTAATATTAATATTGAACCATCCTTGAATTCCTGGACCACCTGAATTTTGACCAAAATGCTACTGGATTTGTCATTACTGAGAGAAAGAAAGCAGAGACTGCACTTCAGAAAGTGAGGGTCCTGGGTGTTCTCTAGTTATCAGGGTAGGACTTCTGAGCATCAGTGTCCTGAGAAAAACAGAGACATCTGGAAGAAGGATCTGGCAGAAGGAAAACACTGCATTTCAGGGGGCATTCTGTGATTTTTTTTGGTGGCTTTGGCCCTTGGGCAAATGGTATCAATTCTTATTTCCAAGTCTATTAACAGTGGGGTTAGAGACATTGGTGACCTGGGAAAGAGAGTATCCAGTGGAGAGCTGGTGTACATTTGGCCAGCTGGGATGTGTCCAGACCTTCCTTTTATGGAATAGACTGTGCTGTTAGCCCTTATAGCACGTCTCTTAGGGTCTGAGTCAGAAAGTTGTCACAACTCTTGCCGCAGTAAGAGCCAGTGTCAAAGCCTGAGACAAATACCAGGATGCGTGCAGTCAGCTAAATGGAAGAAGACACAGATGGACACTGGGCACAATGACCATTTTTCATCCTCTGTGACTCATAGAAGAGGGATGTCCAGTATTTAATTGCTAGCTGTATTGCCATGACACAAATGATCACCCTCTATTTGCTTGAATTCAGTAAAATGCACAATGCAAGAATGTCACATGTGATTACAGCATTCGGTTTTGTTCACTTAACGGCCAGCTCTAATGTTTGAACAGAGATTTCCTCCATTCCTGGAAGCAGTATGTTTCCCACTCTTTGCTGATGGGCTCTGTGGTCAGGGGACATACCTTCAACACTTGGCCAGGCAGTTCACAACTCCATTTTAGCTTTCACTTCACGCTTGTGCAGATCCTCAAGGTCAGGTGGAGGTGAGTGCTTACGGCTCCCAGGGCTTTTCTGAGCATGCCCCCAGCACTGAATGTCCCATGCACCTGCATGACCTTCTAGATTCTCAGGGACATGTTGGTTTAGCATTCCTAACCCTGTGTTCGTTTCAATTCTCAGCTTTTTCTTTTAAGCTTTTTGGTTAACTGTCTCAGCTGTTATCTACTGCTTCAGCCATCTGCAATATTCAACAATTGCCTCTGATGGTTTTGGCACATAATCCCAGGAGATAGGATGTTTGCACAGGGTGAGCCGAGTCAGGTCCAATAAAGACAGTCTTGCAAGTTGGGGTCTTTCGGGGAAACACTATACAGGTTAGATAATGACAGTTATCTGGGAATGGGACTTTGAAGGAGCTCCAGCTCTACTCTGCTCCTGCAGTGGCTGGCAAACTGCTGGTTTTCACTACAATGTGTCTGTTGAATTTGGAGGTATCTTGGATGGAGCAGTGGAGGAGGGAGGGATAAACCAGGACAAGTTAAAATGTCACAAAGCTTACCATTCTTACTGAGAGTCAGTCTTTTTTCTCGATTAAGCACTCTTCAGATTGCTGCAAGTCTTTGGTTAATTTCCAGCATTCTGAAATGTTAATTCTATTTTTGCCAGGGTTCTTATTGCTGATGGAAGAAAGAATTTTCTAGTCTTCACTCAGCCATTTTCACTGATGTCACCTCTCTGAGCAATTTGGACTCTGATTTACATACAGTTGTAGTCAGTTTGGTTTGCCATCCATGGGGCTAGGTAACAGCACGCTGGCAGGAGAAGGGGTTCTGCAGTTATTTAATTCCCAAGTGATTGTCCCTTCTCTCCACTTCTTTTCAGGTCAGGAAGGCCTGTTCCAACATCAGGACAGGAATCCGGCTGCAGTGAGCAGGGAACGTCAGGAAAGAGCTGCTTCTCAGCTCCTCATGTTCTGTCCCTGCTCTGTTTAATGAGCCCTGGTCGCTGAAGGCCCCCTTCTGTGGCCTGGGCCCAGTTCCACTTGCAGGTTGGAAGAGTCTGTGGCTTTGGCAATTAACTGGCTCAGTTTTCTATCCGCTCTGGAGACCTCCCAGCATAAGCGCCCGCTTCTCCCTGTCATCCTCCCATCCTACACAGCTGGGTGGCAGAATAATGACTTTATTAAGCGCATCCTGCACTTAATTCCCCAAGGACGCCAGTCCATCAGGAGAGACTAAATCTTCTGCCAGCAACCACGCAGCTGTAAGTTAGGCTTATCTGTCCAGACCTGTGAGGGGGCTCAGGAAAGATGCACACCGGTTGCTGTTCAGGCCCGCCTGGTTCTGTAGGCCCAGGGTTGACCCTGGAAAGAGGCCAGGCCCTCCCTGCCCAGAGAGTGAGGCATGTGGGTCCTGCCTCCAAGTCCTACTGCTTCCCAGCTGTGTGGTGTGGGCTCCCCCTCTAGGGCTGGCAGAGTCTTGGTCTGGGCATCCATCAGCATCCAGAGGCAGGGGAAGGGTCTAGGATAAGGGCTCATGTCCCCAAGAAGCTGCTTAGAGCTGTGGGGAGTCGGAGACACTCCTGCATACTCACTGTCAGGAAGACACAGAGCTGAGGAGGAGGGCTAGTTCAGAGATGGGTGCAGGAGGCAGAGCCTGGAGGAAAAGACTCCACAGAGAAGGTCATGGAAGAAGCTTCTTAGCGGTTGCTTGCCACCTTGGGTGGGAGTTAAGCTGTTTACATCTCTAAGCTTCAACACGTACTGCTTCTCTGGACCTTAACCGTCTCTTCTCTGAAATTGGAATAGTGATTCTTTGCCTATATAAAGTCCAAGGTCAGAGAGAAACTGTTCCTTCTTAAGAGTAGTGATTGGACTCTCCTTACAGAGGACAGATACAGAAGATGCTGTATAGGCCCAGGCTTGCTGCTCAGGACAATACTCATTGTCCTCTTTCGTTAGAGGTCCTGTGTCCATCAGGGCTCCCCTTGGCGACAGGGAAAGAAACTGAACGTTATGCAGGCAAAAGCCTGATCTGGCCGATGTGTGTAGCTGAAAAGTCTTGAGCGGTGTGGGAGACATCGCTGGCCCAGGCTGGCATATGGCACTGTCAGGGACGACCTCTCCATGCCCCTCCTTTCTTTCTCTCTGCGTTGGTTTGTTCTCAGGCAGGGTCACCTCACTGTGGTCCAGATGGCCACAGGCACCTCCAGCCTCCGTTCTGCAACTCACCAACCCCAGGGGAAGCCAGCTCTCTTAAACTCCAGCCTGACTTGTGCTGATCTACACTGGGTCCTGTGCCCATCCTAGCACCAGTTGGGTGACCCTGAAAGACCTGGACTACGTACCTATCCTTGGAAAGGAGTGAGGATGGGGCTAGGAGGGATCTCTGTTTTTTTGTTTTATACCACATAAAATGAAAGCAGGGCATGACTCCCCCACCCCCCAAAAAATCAGGGTGCTGATACTGGAAGGGCGCTGGGCAGCAGGACCTCTAGGTGTCCACTGGGGTTCTTAACCAGGCCATACCCCTGGGGCTATGCACAGTTGCAGCTTTGCAGCTGTGCTGTCTCCAGTGCAGGCTCTTGGCTTTGCTGGGGGGTCTGAGCGTTTCCTCCTTGCCCAACGGACTTCACCTCACCCTGAGGGAATCACTGTTCTCAAGACAGTGCTAGGCTGGAGAGTGCCTAGACTCCATCCTTGCTCAGACTCGCCTAGGCCCAGACCGGGCCCTCAGCTGAGAGTCATTCTGTTATTTCTTGTTCAGGTGTTGGCTACTCTGTTGACCCAATCACCTATTTATTACAGTACTTCTTTAATCCATTCATTAATTTATCAAGTCTTCACTGAGTAATATGGTAAGTCACCATTCCAGGGAATGGAGAAGTTTAAATAAACTGGCGTCCCATGGCCCCAAATCAGGGGGGCTTCATTCTCCTTGCCAGGCCCCAAATTAGCTAATTTATCCAAAAATTGTTCATTGAAGTATAATGGCCATATGATAAGCCTCACATAAGTCATGTGCATAATTTGGGAAGTTATGACACAACATGTACCCAAGCAACCATCACTGCCGTTAAATTGACACATGCATCCATCACCCCCAGGGATTCTGTGTGCTCCTTTGTCATTTTGGCATTTTTTTCTCCTGCCATCCCCCATCCACAGGCAACCATTTATCTGCTCTTGGTCACTGTGGATTAGATTGAATCTTTAAAAATATTTCATAAGTGGAGCCATACAGTGCTCTACATTGGTCTAGTTCTCTCATTTTGCATGATTATGTTGAGACTCACTGATGCCATTGTGTGTATCACTAGTTACAGCTTGTTGGTCATTAAGGGGTGTTTCACGAAGTGGATGGCCCAGCTGGTTCACCCTTCACCTGCTGAAGGAGCTTGGGTTCATGAACAATATTTGTACACAAGTCAGGATTGTGAAGGGGCAGGACGGACACCCGACAGCCCTGGGATTTCTGATTGCAGTGTTCCAGATTCCAGCATACCCAGCAGGCCAAGGCTGGGCATTTGGAAAGTGTGATTACATGCTTGTCCACAGACCACCATTTTCCACACTGTGTTTTGCAGGAAATGGGTTCTGTGTTAAAAGGTCGGGAAAACTCCCCCTTCTTGGAGATTCACTTTCTATCTTAGCTTATGAAAGACTCTGAGAAGTCTGCAGTCAGGAAAATCCAATGTCTGATGAGCCAATTAGACCATATAACCTCTTGCCCCCTTTTGTCCTAGGGATGGCTATCCATTTCTCACGAAAGGCAGTTTGATGGACACTGCCATGGACTGTGGTTCTGTGAGCCTGCTGGGGAGAGGCATCTGCTCTCAGAAGCCATCCAGTGTCCCGGTGCTCTACCGCTGAGGTCTCACGTGCATTCACAAGTAACTCACAATGCTTTAAATTATAAAATATTGCAAGCACACAGAAAAGTGTTGGGAATAAAATAGCAAACACTCACAAAAACAACACACAGCTTTGTCAGCATTCTGCCTCTCTGTGTGTCTTAGAGTTACTTGTGTGAGTCTGCAAGTCATTTAAAGGAGTAAAACATTGCTGATACAGTTAAACTTCCCTGAGTATCTCCTCCCCATCCAGCTGCCTCTCTCTCTCTTAGCAGAAACCATTGTCCTGAATGTGGTGTTTTCCATTTCTGTACATATCTTTATTCATTTACTGCTATTCATATCGTATTGTCTTGCATGGTTTAAAATTTCATAAAGGATAATATACTATACATAGAATTCTGCAACTTGCTTTTCTTTGCTGAACATCTTTTTTAGATTTAACTGTGGTTCATTCATTTTAAGCGCAGCATAGTATTCCACTGAATAAACAGACCACAATTTGTGCCCCGTTGTCTTGTTGGGGGATGCTTAGGCTGCTTCTCATTTTTCTCTGTTATAAACAAAGCAGTGGTGACAATTTTGGTGGCTGCCTCCTTGTCACATGTGTGAGAGTTAGAAGTGGGTCATAGGGCAGTGATATCAGTAACTCTACCTAGATATTGCCAAAACGGTGGCAGCAATTTGTACTCTTTTTTCATTTTATTTTTTTGAGTTGAAGTCTTACTCCTTCGCCCAGGCTGGGGTGCGGTGGCATGCACACTCACGGTCACCCCAGCGTCAACCGGCTGGGCTCCGGTGATCCTTCTGCCTCAGCCTTGCAAGTAGCCAGAACTACAGGTGCGCACTACCACGGCCGGCTAATTTTTGATTTATTGTAGAGATGAAGTCTCAACAAACTGCCCAGGCTGGTCTTGAACCCGTAGGCTCAGGCAATCCATTTGCCTCGGCTTCCCAAAGTGCTGGGATTACAGGCTGAGACCCCGATCCTGGCCAATTTGTACTCTTATCTGCAATGTAAGAGAGTTCTCGTTTCTGCGTTATCAGTTATCACCGACACTTGGTATTTACAGACTTTTAAGTGGCAGAAAAATGCCTGGTCTACAATAAGTACTCAATAACTATGCATTGAGGGGAGTGAAATGTTTTAGTTTACATCTCCTTGGTTACCACCAAACTGAGAGTCTTCCATATGTTAACTGGCCTACCCTTCCCTCTTCTATGGATTTCTTGTCTTTCATCTGCTATTTTGTGGGTTGTTTGACATTTCCTTTCTGATTTGTAGCAACTCTTTACATATTCTGAATAACCATCTTTTGTCAGTTCCGTGCATAACAAGTATCTTTCCCAGTTTGCAGCTTGTTTTTTCATTTTGATAATTTTGTCTTTTGTCTTACAGACATTTTAAATTTTAATGTATTCAAAGTTCTCAATCTTTTTCTTTATAGTTTGTGATTTTGTGTCTTCTCTAATAAATCTTTATCCATCTAAAGTTATAAAGATATTTTCCTATTTTTTTCTATAATATTTTTTCTTTAACACTTAATTCTGTCATATACCTGGGTTGTTTTTGGATATTGTGTAATTTGAATGGAGGATTTTCTTTTCTTTATTTCTGTAGGGACAACCATTTTAGCTTTCTGTCACATTTTCCTGCGAACCTGAAGTGCTGGCTCTTTCCTTTTGTGTCAGGGCCAGTGTCTGGGCCCCCATTCTGTCCCTGTGGTTTATTCTCTTACTGTGTTAACACCTCACTCTTTTAGTCACTAAAACTTTGTAGTCAGTCTTAACTATTTTGTGATTTGTTCACCTTTTTGTTCAAGAGCGCTTTCTTTTTTTTTACAAGGTTTTGAAAATATATTTATTCCTTCATTTGTTCAACTTTCTTTTTTTTTTTCATTAATCAGTATTTTTTATTATTGTTTTGTGGGGTACAGTTAAGGTTAGGTGTACAATGACATTTCATTCAGGCACCCTGTAAGAGTGCTTTCTAAAGTCTTTTATTTATCCTCATAAATTTTAGAATTTGTCATATTCCTTATTGGGATTTAGTTGCAATTAAATTAAATTTATAGATCAATTTGAGAGAATTGTCATTTTTATGACACTGCGTCTTCTCACCCATGAACATGGCATATCTGTCTAATTTACTTTGATCTTCTTTTATGTTTTTCCATAAAGCCGTATTTTTTCATGAAGATTATGCACATATTTTGTTAAATTTCTTCCTAACCCTATCAAGTTATTGTTATTAGTATTGGTGTCTTTATAAAATTTTAAAATCTGACTGTCTACTGCCCCAGCAGTGCAGCAATTTGCTTTTGTGTTTCCATCTTGTGTTCCGCAACCTGCTCAGCTCTTGAATTTGTTGCATTAGGCTATTTGTAGATTCTCTGGGACTTCCAGTGTAGAATCTTATAATTTGTGAATAATGAATATTTTTGTTTCTTCTTTTCCAGTCTTTATACATTAAATTTCTTTTTCTTGTCTTACTGCGAAGATTTGTAGTCAGCATTGAGTAGATGTGGTGATAGTGAGCATCCTTGACATGTCCTGACTTTACTGGAATGTTTCATTCCCATATCTTATCATCAATCATAACTTTGTAGTAGGTTTTTTTAGTCACATTTTGTATTATGCTGAGGAATTCTCTATTATCCCTATTTTTAAAACAGTTTTTGTCATGAGTGGACATTGAATCATATTACATGATTATTCTACATCTATTCAGATGGCCTTGTGGTTTTTTGCTTCAATTTCTTTCATTTTATTCTATCAAGAATACATGTACCTGGAGATGTTTCTAACGTAAACACCCTTGAATTATTGCAAGAGAGTTACTTTGGCCACATATTTGGGGATAAATGCCTAAAATGAGTTTAGTCTTTATGCAGGGTTTTTCCTATGTGGAAATAAAGGAAGACCTGCCAAATGAGAACAAGCAAAGGCAGTTTATTTAGAGCTTGCTATAGAAGAGAGTCAGCCCCTGTCACCTGTGCTTTGACAGAGACTCAAAGGCAGACAGAGGAGTGGGAGAGCTTTCTAGTGGAGAAAGAAAAGGCTCAAGTGTGCCCGAATGGAGGCTGCTGCCTCAGGGAGCTATAGGAGGGCTGCCTGGAATTGGCACAACCTGTGTGGTTCGTTAAAGGGTACATATTGGCTCTCTCTGGTTGACCCCAAGTTGGAAACAGGGACACAAATCAGGGAAGCTGTCAGTGATTATTAGGTTCTGGCTATCTGGGGCTGATTTCTGCGGGGGTTATCATTTGGCTTCCTGGACTGGTTGCTAGAGAAAGCGATCTGACTTCCTACAGGTCTGCCTTGTAGACAGCAGGCTGGCTTCCTGGGCTGGCTAGCTGCTGCAGATTGTGGTTCAGAGTTCTATTTTTATATGTGTTCTGGCCATTGTCTGTTTGCAGATTCAGTCTTGCCTGTGAGGGGATGTCAGTTTCTAATCCGTCTTGTCCAAGCCCAAGGCCTTTGCTCTTGCTCCTGCAGGAATGTCGAAACCTGAGCTCCTCACACACCAGAGCCCCCACCAGCATCTCTGCAATGCCTGTTCCTTCGCTCCTTTGTTTGTTGTGTTGATTTTCAGTTTTCTTTTGGTTTCCAGATCTTGGCATTCTCACCACCCCCATTTTTTAAATCTTACCAGTTTCCTGCCTTTAAAGGAGTATTAGTTATATTTTATCTACTATTTCTGTGTGTTTGCCGCAGGGGAAGTTTCAGGTTATCTAGTCTGCCAAGTTGCTGGTACCAGAATTTTCCAAGCATCTTTTAAAGTGGGAAGTGCTTTCATTCATTTTTCACTCAAAAACTTCATTAACTGTGTCTTGCAGAGGGCTCAAGTTGGCAGCTCTGAGCAGGATCTGGCCCTCAGTCATGTTCTTGTTCAAAACGAAACTGAAAACAGTTTGCTAAAGTTCTGATATAAATGCTTTATATAGAGAATGTCCTCTGTATTTATAATTTGCGGTTGATTGCTTGCAAAATTACCCACAATTATTCCCCTCACTGTACCCTCGCCCCTTTGCTGTGTGATGCAACACCTCCCATGAGGGGCTGGCCCACCCTCAGGCTCTGGGCTAGCCTGTGACCTGCTTTGGCCAGTAGAAAGTGCTGGCTCCCACCTAGGCCTCAAGAGGCCCTGTCCATTTTCACTCTTGCTCTTGAAACTGCCCAGCTGCTAAGGGAGCAAGACTGGGCTAGCCTGCTAGAGGATGAGGGATGCATGGAGCCAAGACTGCACCACGTTTCTCTCAGTCACTGTGTTGCTGATGGTAGGAGAATGAGCAAGTCCAGCTAAGACCAACTGAGCCCAGTCCAGAACAAGGGGCTGCCTGGTACGCTCAGTCTAAATTGGTGGCCTACAAAATCATGAACTAAAGAAATGGCGATTGTTTTAAGCCATTTTTAGAGTGGTTTACTATGTAGTAGAAGCTAACTGACATAGAATCCCCGCCGGCCGGTAGCTGTGCCCTAGCCATGAGTCTGCAAACCGCAGCCTTGCACCCCACACCTGGGGCTGCGCCCTGGATGCCCAGCCAGGGTGCGTGACGGGAGGCACCCAGGCCAAGTGTAACATTAATCACCTGTACCCAGGTGGGTCCTGGGTGGCATGGAAGGGTTGCTGTGGGCATTTAGATCTGCAGTGTGAGTTGCTGAGCAGCCACCATGGACAGGAGAGCCCTTTGACTCCAGGGACAAGGGGATGGACATGGAGGTGTCTACCAAAAAATAAGTGAGTAGCCTCGGCTCCTGCCATGGCAGAGTAGGGGTTGGGAAATCAGTCTAGAGTGTGGGGTGGTGGGAAAGTGTTGGGTCAGGCCTAGGTGCTTGTCACGAGTCGGATGCCAACTTGTGTGGCTTGAGAAGTCCAATTTTCTCTTGGAGCCCAATTTTTTCTCATCAAATCATCCACTTCCACTCTTGCTCTTGGAGCTGCCCAGCTGCTGTGGGAGCAGGCCCAGACTAGCTTGCAGGAGGATGAGACGTGTGGAGCCAAGACCACATCATGTTGCTCTCAGCCACCGTATTGCTGACGACAGAAGAATGAGCAAGCCCAGCGAAGGCCATCTGAGCCCAGCCCAGGCCAAACAACAAAGTGGATGGGGACCAAATGCTGATCTCCGTGCTCCTCATAGGCCCAGAAGTCACAGTGGCAGAGGAACCTCTGCTGAGCAGGGTGTTTTGCGTCCTCAGGTCCTGCTGCCTCACAGTGGCACATTGGGCAAGAGCCCAGGAGGGTCTTCCTTCTCTTCCTCCTATTGCTGCTGGCCTCTTATCCCCCCACCTGCAGTGTGGTCCCTGGAAATGTGCTCCCAGGTGGCTGACAGTCAGTTCCTCCATGGAGTCCCTGGGCAGCTGAGAGCCCCACCCAAAGCTTTGACTATTGGTGGCTCAGGCATTGCTCCACCTTTTCTAGATGATCTGGGAAGATGGGAACATCTTCAGGGCCACATGGACTGATTTTGATATTCTGGAATTTCAGGTTTCAGGAGCCTGTCCAGGGCAACCACTTTGGAATGTTATCAGTCAGATGAAGTCGGTGGCAAGTGACAGAAGCCCACCTCAAAACTATTTAAGAAGACAGAGAATTGTTTTATATTGGTTCAAGTTACTTATAGTCCAAGGGTGGATCTTGGTAGACTTCAGGCTGCAAAGATGCTCCAGTGCTTAAAAGATGCCGCAGTTCAGCTCTGCCCTCTCCACCTGTGTCCTGGCAGAGGAGCTGTCAGCAGCTCCAGGTACATACCAGGGCAGGAAGAGAGCTTCCTCTACAAAGCAATTGAGAAAAATGTCTAGGGAGAAGTCTGGGTCATATACTTGTCCTTGAACCAAGACTGTGAGCAACACAGAAGAAGCCCACGGGCTCCGCCCAGGGAGAGTCAGCACCCCTGAACTACCGGGCTGAGAGTGGGGGAGGGGTGTCCCTGGGGCAGAGGAAGGGGGATGGATACCAGGCAGGCAAAAATGGCAGGCAGCCCTTCCTGGGGCTCCTCCTCGTCCTCCTGGTTCTATCTGTGTGTCATGTCTGTCTGGCTCTGGAGGGAAGAGAGGAAGTGCAGGTGTAAGCAGGTGCCCGTCATAGAAGAGGAGCTCTCCTGCCATGGGGGAGGGTTTCCTATAAGTCTGGCTCAGCCCCTGCCTCCAGAGTATCCCCTCAGTTCGGTCCCTTGAGGAATCTTTGAGAAGCACAACCTGCACCTCTGGCTTAAATCTTTTTAGTGGTCACCCACAACCACCCTCTGCCTCCAGGGTAAAGGTCAGCCCTTTGGGAGCGGGCCTGGGCTCCACCTCGGGCCTCCCGGCTTATTAGACACCAGAGGTTCTGCCTACCAAGCCCATCTCCATGCAATTCCTGGCTGTCTCCTCTGCAGAAGCTGATGGGCAAAGAAGTCGAGTAAGACATTGCAACAGAACCCATCCAGGTTCCAAGACTGCCTCAGACCTCGCCTGGCCCTGCGTGGAGTGTGAATAAAGCAGTGACTGCAGCAAGCACTCATGTCTGGGTGCCAGGAAGGCCTGAGAATTTTACACGCATCACCTGTACAACCCTCGCATTGACCTTGAGGCCAGGTGTGCCAGTGAGGAAGCCTAGTGGATCCCAGGGTCTTTAGCCAGTGAGAGCAGATCCCAGGCCCAGAGCCCATGTGCAGAGCCAGGCTGCCGAGACAACTCTATGTGTGTGCTAGCCTGGTAAGTCGGGGCCTTGGGAAGTCACTTGTCTCTGTGCCTCAGCATTCTCACCTGTACAGGTGCAGTGAAGCTGGGGCCCAACCCTCAGGGGTGACCGTCAGTCCTGTGGGATGAGCTGGGGGGGTTGAGTTCATTGAAGAATGCCGTGACAATGATTAAGTACCTGTCACAAGATGGCCGCTTTCTAGGGGCAGGAAATAGAGCAGTGAGCACTTGGACCCTGGCCTCAGGGAGCAGACAGGCATCCTTGTCAGGGAAAGAGTCACTCATCCTGCAACTGAATAAGCAAGACGCTGCCCAGAGTGGAGGGCTCTGTGGGAATGGAGCAGCGTGACGTGAGAGGGTGAGACAGGAGTGCACACAGGCGGCTGGCCTGGGAGGCCCCCAGGGAACTGACATTTCAGCAGAGACTTAAAGGCCAGAAGGAGCAAGGGGGAGCCTCTTGGGGAGGGCGTCCCAGGTGGTGGATAGAGGGAGGAAGGTGGAGGCAGGAGCCCTGTGAGGCTGCAGCACAGGCAGAGGTGAGCCAGGCAGATGGAAGAGATGTCAGACCATGGAGGGAGGGTGGGGGAAGGGCAGGGCTTTCAGTGCAGGAGTGACAAGGGCTGGCTCTGAAAAGATCTCTGGAGAACTTTGTCACGCGTTGGCCCGTGTCTCTGGGGAGTTCTCTCTGCTCCCTCATCCTCAGTTTTTGAGCATGTCAGGGATGTGTGGTGCAGGCTGAAGGTGGGGTGCCCTGAGTCTCTGTCCCCTGTGTTTCCACCCTCTCCTCCCACTTCCAAGGCTTTGTAAAGATGGTCCAGCCTCTCTCCTGGGCCCCTTCCCTGAGGAGAGGGTCCACCCTGCCTTTTCTCCTGTTGTCCTGGGGGTGGACACTGCTTTGTTGAGGCTGGACAGGCTGTGGGTCGCTGGAGGGTCTTTCCTCCGCCAGGCCCAGGGAACCCAGAGTGGGGGCAAATGCTTCCTCAGAGCCACTTCAGGCAAAAGTCACAATCCTGTCTTCCATCATTGTTGATTTTAGAAGCTAGAAAAAAGGCCAATTGTCTCTTCTCAGCAGGAAGAACAGTAAACCCAGACCTCTCTGCAGTCAGTGCAGTAACAGGAGAAATGTGCTCCTGCTCTTCTTGCTGACCAGTCCCCGAAAGTGAAGGCTATGGGGTGGGGGAAGGGGGAAGGGAGGGAAGACAGGAGAGGAGTAGGCCAAGATGGGTGTGAGGATCCCAGAGGGAGACTGAGAGAACCTGGACAACAGAAGAGGATGCTCAGCTTGGCCCTCCACTGCCAGAGAATCATTTCATGTTTAAAACAATACCAGAGCACTTGCTGTCTGTGCCAAGCCAAGCAGTAGAGACACTTTAGAATAAAAGTCCTCTTCCCCCCACCCCATGAGTTCCTTTTTTTTTTTTTTAAAGATCTGTGTATTTGTACTGGCCTTTAAAAAATTTGCACATACTATATATATATATATATAATTATAGTTTAAAAAATAAATGGGATATTATACTATTATTCTGTAATCTGATTTTTCAAGTTGATAAATGCTTCAAAGATCTGTCTTAAAGCGCCTCAGATCTTTCTCAGTCTCATCTTTGTCACATTCTTCTTAATAATATACTATAATTTTTCTTAACAATTCTCTAATAGATAAACTATTTCTAATTCTTTCCTTCTTTTTCTGTCTCTCTCTATTTCTTTCTTTCCTTCTTTTCTTGTCAGGGTTCCACTCGGTTGCCCAGGCTGGAGTGCAGCAGCACGATCGTGACTCACCGCAGCCTCAACCTCCTGGGCTCAGGTGATCCTTCTGCTTCAGCCTTCAGAGTAGCTGGGACTACAAGCATGTGCCACTGTGCCAGCTGACTTTTATTTTTTTAATTTTTTGTAGAGATGAGGTCTTGCCATGTTGCCTAGGCTGGTCTTGAACTCCTGGGTTCAAGCAATTCTCCTGCTTCAGCCTCCCAAAGTGCTGGGGTTATAGGCGTGGGCCACTGTGCCTGGCCCAATTCTTTCTTTTTAGTAGGGTATATCTGTTTCTTTGTGTGTGTGTGTGTGTGTGTGTGTGTGTGTGTGTGTGTGTGTGTGTGTGTATGCAGGTGCATGTGTTGTGTATGTTATATGCATGTACATATATGTGTTGTGTTTTGTGTGTGCATATGTTGTACATGTGTTGTGTGCATGTGTGTATGTGTTGTGCCTGCCTGCATGTGCTGTGTGTTGTGTACAGGTGCTGTGTGTGTATGTGTCCTGCATATGTTGTGGGTAAGTTATGCATGTGCACGTGCTATGTGCATACATGTGTGCTTGCATATGCATGTGGGTGTGCTATGTATGCTGCAGGATGTATGTGCATGTATTGTACGTGTTATGTACATGTGCATGCATGTGCTGTGGGTGTGTTTGTGTGGATGTGTGTGTGTGTGTGTGTATGCTCAATACTACCTCTTCTCTTCTTAGAAAGCAAAAGCCCCTCATTTGGGCACTGCCCAGTTGCATCCCATCAAGTTTTGTAGGCCTTGGGCCCTGCCTCGGAGGGTGGGCCTGTGACTCAGACATGGCCCAAGGTGCCACTTCAGCAGTGGGCTCCAAGAGGGTCTTGTGACTAAGGTGGGCCAATCAAGGTCCCTTCGGAAATGTACATATGGAGGTGAGTTCTTGTTTGTCAGGAAGGAACCGAGGCTGCCAGCAAGCCTGTCTCCCACCTTGTGCCAGCACCAGAGGCAAGTAAGGGAGGTTCAGGAGAGGGCCCTGAGCGTCTGAATGGTTCCAGTGGTGCTGAGACCAGCTTCTCTGGTTCTTTCCGGTTATGTGAGCCCACACTTTCTCTTTTCCCCATAAGCCAACTTAGGGTGAGTTTCTGCATTTGTATGGTGCCGACTGTGTACCTGGTACTCCTTTAGGCTGGAAATTACAGATAAGAATATTGCTGTCATGGAACCTACATTCTGTCAGAGGTGGGGAGAGCAATTTATAAGTAGACAAATGAATCGTCAAGTAGCCTTTAGATGATGGATGTGCTTTCACGGGAAAGAGTCCCAACTGTAGGCAGTGCTTTGTGAGGCCAAATTGCTGTTGTAACTGACCATACAGGGGAGTGATAACTTCTCCCTATATGTGATGCATTCTGCAATTGACTGACTGCTTCTGACTGCACGTGGAAGTTTACAAAAATAAAGCGACAAATTCAGGGCTTTAAAATCTCATCTTAAGTCAAGAATTAGATGGCTTCCATGATGTCCCTAAAACAATCTCGTTTCCTTTGTAGCCAAAGGGCTGATACAGCTGAAAATGAGATTCCAAATTTGATCATGGGATGCAGAATTACAACATAAATTGAATTCACAGCCATGACAGATCTGTTATATAAATGTAAGGGCACTGATCAGAAAAGAGAGGAACACTGAGAATTGGAACAGGGGCATGTTATTGAACTTGGATGAGTCTGAAAAACAGCTTTTTTCTTCCTGTCTGAAGAGATGAGTCTTTCCTTTCTTGAAAATCCTATAATGAGCTCACATGAGTCAGTTTTGCAAGAGGATGCCAATTCTCCTCAAGATTTACCCGTATGCTCCTTGTTGTCTTCAGAACCCAGGATGCCCCAGGAAATAAGTCTAAACTTATGTTTCATGGGGATTTTCCCATGACTAGTTGATAGAGGAAGAGAAAACTTGGCTCTGACTGACAAATACTGCTGCATGATGCGGTGGCACCATCGGAACTGGAGAACCACAGCACTACGTGGAAACTGTGTCGACCCGATTCGATAGAGAGATGATCAGAGTATGAACCTATACTTATTTATGGGCAGTGGCCAGTGCTTTGGGACTTGGAAAGAACAAGATTCTAGGACTGGTGACAATGAAGTTGAGGTAAGAGACATGTGGGTGGACTTCTCAAAATGGGCACATGTGATTGCTCCCTCGAGGTACCCACTGAAGAAGGGACTCCTGACCATCGGGAGCATGACCCGTTCTGTAACTGTCAGCTAGCCTCTTTCTGCAGACTCCAGTACCTTCTCACTGAGGAAGCTCTACATGGGCCAAACAGCATGGACTTTCCCTCACGGATGCTAATCTGGCTACTGCTACTGTTAAATGCTCAATCCATCAACAGCAAAGACCAGTGTTAAGACACGGATGTGGCACCATTCTGTTGGGCACTCGTTACTCTCCCGTTGGAAGATTGATTACATTGGACCTCGTCGATCATTATCCTTGATGAAACACATACTTTTTCTGGATATGGATTTGCCTTCTCTGCTTATAAGACTTCTGCAAACTCCATTATCTGTGGGAAATGCTTTAGTTCCCATTGTGGTGTCCTAAATAACATTTCTTCTGGCCAAGGAACTTTTTCTTGGGGGGTTGGAGTCTTACTCTGTCACCCAGGCTGGCATGCAGCGACATGCTCACGGCCACCACAGCCTCGACCTGCTGGGCTTAGGCAATCCTTTTACCTCAGCCTTCCAAGTAGCTGGAACTACAGATGCTTGCCACCACGCCTGTCTAATTTTTGTGATTTATTGTAGAGACGAGGTCTCTCCAAGTTGCCCAGGCTGGTCTCAGACCCCTAGGCTCAGGCAATCCTCTCACCTTGGTCTCCCAAAGTGCTAGGATTACAGGTTAAGCAGATGCATCTAGCCGGAACTTACTTTTATATGCAAAATATGTGCAGCAGTGAGCTCACACCTAAAGATTTTACTGGCTCACTACCTGCGCCATCACTCAGAATCACTTGAGATTATAGACCAAAGGTTAGCAAACTTTTCCTGTAAAGAACCATATAGCAAATTTTAGTATTTTAGGCTTTATGGACCACACAGTCTCTCTCACAGATGCACAACTCTTATGCCATAGTGTGGAAACAGCCAGGGATAATATAGATGTGAATGGGCCTGACTGTGTCAATAAAACTTTATTTACAAAAATAGGAAACAGGCTGGATTTGACCCATGGGACTTAGTTTGCCAGTCCTGATATATACTATTGAAGACTCAGTTATGGAGCCAGCAAGGAGAATACACCCTGCAAGATCAGAGTGTTACCCTACAGGTTGTGATTTGTACTTTGAACCTGTGACCAATAAGTGGTGCAGATTTTCCCATAGCCAGAATCATGGGTCTAGGAATCACGAGTGAAATGAGAGTGGCCCTTCTATGCCTGTTAACACATTTGTAAAATTGTCACTTTTCACCTTTACAGCTTTAGATACCATATTTCTGAGGGAGAAATGCTTCCAACAGAGGCCATAACTGGAAGTTGAGACCACCCCCTGGGTGTCATGAGTCAACAGGCACAGAAGGGGATTTTTGTACTGACTGTGATTGATCCTGTTTATCTAGGGAAAATAGGTATACTTCTACTAAGAAGGATGGGGAAGATTATGTCTGGAACCTGGGGCACTCTCTGAGGCGGGCCTCTTAGTATTTTTGTGTCCAGAAATAAAAGTTAATGAAAGATGACAGCAACCCAATACAGTCAGGGCCACTGAGAATGCAGATCCTTCAGGAAGGCGGATCGGGTCACCCCATCAGCAAAGATCCATCACTATGGGACTGGCTGAAATGAAAGGGGATTTGAAATGGATGGTAGTAGGAGGAAGTGATAAAACTTAACTCGGGCTGCACAGGCAGTTATGCCATTTTCCTTTGCTTGCTATGTATTTATTCACATACATTTATGGATTATGCGTTGTCCCTGCTCTTTCATATAAGGAATCTTCATGGTGTTTAACTTTAAAATTTAACCTTGTCAGCCTGGGCTACATAGCTAGAACTTGTTTCTGCAAAAAATTAAAAAATTAGCTGGACAAGGTGGCACATGCCTGTAGTCCCAGCTACTTGGGAGGCTGAGGGGGAAGGATCACATGAGCCCTGGAGTTTGAGGCTGCTATGAGCTGTGATCATGCCACCACACTCCAGCCTGGGCGACAGTGTGAAGCCCCGACTCAAACAAAAACAAAAACAAAACCAACAATTAGCCTTGTGCCAAAGAATATTCTCCAGTTTGGATTGTGACTGAACTGGAAGGGGTTAATGTCACCTAAAGATGGACAGGATTCTTTTTTGAGAGGGTGGGAATGTCTTAGTTTGTGTAAAAGATTGCTATAAACATGCTGCTGCTCTTACTGTTTTGTATGGAAGTGTGAAGAAGTGAGGTGAGAGTGGCCGGCACTGAGGGTGGGGCATGAGCTAGTGACCTGTCAGCTTTGCTCCGTTCTGGCCTTCCATGCTCTCCTCCGTGTGGCTGGGTGGCTGGAAGCCTGCAAACTGTCTCCTGGGCCTCTTGTGTGCTGACACAGCGCGTGGGCCCTGGCTCCTATCCAGAGGTGGTGGGAGGCGTTAGCACAAAGCAATAAGCCAGTCCCGCAGCAGCCACAGGGGTCAGTCGTCACGGCCCGGGGCAGCCTTTATTTCCCTTTTCCCTCCAGCCCCAGAGTGGAAGACTCTTCCCACAGTTACAGCATTTGGGTAACTGTCAATATTTTGGTATTTTCCCTTTTTTATTTTTTAACCCAACCCTCCCAAGGCTTTTGTAATCAATTTGCTGTTTAGATTCCTCTGTTTCTGGTTTGTCACATATACAATGTTTCGAATGTCTCAACTGAATACAGACTGTTACCAAGTGTGACGGTGTGGGGGTTCTTTAGCAGGATGGTCAAGGAAAGCCCCCAAAGAGGTGACATTGCAGCTGACATATGGCTAACAAGAAGAAGACAGTTGTGCTAAGGTCTGCCTTCAATGAACACGCTTGTACACATATTCCTTTTGCGTGTGCAGATGGAAAGATTCCTAGGAATGGAATTGCTGAGTCAAAGGGAATGTACATTTAATATTTTGGTCGCTACTGCCCAAATGCCCTTTAGAGTGGCACAGCAATTTATAGTTCCATAAACAAAGCATGCACTCTTCCATATTAATCACTTACTTGTCTATTTCAAGATGTCCTCTATCTGCCAAAAGCTGTGCTTGCACTGTGTATGTTGGGGGTGGGGGTGGTAGTTGCAGAGAGATGGTGAGAATACAGACGTGAGAGAGCTATTCCTTACCTTTGAGGACCATGTTCCCTGGGAAGGACAGGCCTGTGGCTGCCTCGGTGGCTGCCACCCCTTCCTTTCCTTCTCCTTCCTAATGAGGAGTCAGCTTGCAAGAGCCCAGGAAACAGTCTGCAGACTTCTACCTCCCAGCCACACAGAGGGAGGCAGGGAGGGCCGGAGTGGAGCTGGTGGTGCACAGATTTTACTGGCACCGTCCACCTCTTTGACTCCTCTGCATTAATTCCCATCCATTTAGCCATTTTGTAGCTACCTTTCATCATATGTTCCAAGCCCCCAGTGAATGTCTAAAACTGCGATAGCACTGAATCCGATATACACCATGTTTTTTCCTGCACATACATACCCATGATAAAGTTTAGTTTACAAATTAGGCATAGTAAGAGATTAACAACAAGCAATAATAGTAAAATAGAACAATTAAAGCAACATACTATAATAGAAGTTATGTGACTGTGGTCTCTCGAAATAGCTTGATATTTTGGGATTGCAGTGGCCTGCAGGTAACTGAAACCGTGAACAGCAAAACTGTGGATAAGGGGGAGCTACTGTATTTACACTTCCACATAAAAGCAACAAGAGCAGCACTTTGTTTTCAGCTTCACACGTTGCAGCTGTCCCTGTCCAAATGAAGGCACACTCTTCCTCACCCACAAAAAGGGAGTGAAGAACCAGACAGGCTTCCTGGATGAAGTTGGGTCTTGAAGGATGAGTAAGTCTCCAATAAGCAAAAGAAGGAAAGAATGTTTGAGACTGAAGGAAATAGGCCCTACCACAGAGGCTTGGTCTCAAGCAAAGGCAGATGCATCTGAGGGATGTTGAGTAATCCATCTTAGCTGGAGAAAACACACTTTCACCCTCACACCTGAGCTTGTTCTATGGCTTTGGAATGCTTTTGCGTTCGTTATTATTATTTGACCCTCACAAATTCTCTGGGCTTCCCATCACCTTCATTCTCAAGGTTGACTTCTGATTCTGGTATACTAGATGGTATGTGTTAGGCTGCAAGTAATAGGACTCCAGGTCCCTGTGGCTTAAACAGTATGGAAACTTACTGTCTTACATAAAAAGAAATCCGAGGGGGGGCTGTTTTGGGCTGGTTAATTCGGCCACCCAGTGACGTCACTGGGGACTCAGATTTCCCCCTACCCCTTCTCTGTTTACCTTTCCTCTGATAGCTCTTCTAAGGCCCTAGGGTGACTGCTGCAGCTCTAGACATCATATCCAGACCCCAAAATAACCAGAGAAAGAAAATACCATATCTATGTGCCCCTGAGAAGAGGGGAAACCGTTCTCACCAATACCCCTAACCTCCTATGGAGTTTTAAAATCTCATCCGTCCGATGTGAGTCATATGTCCCATCCAAACCAATCACTGGATTGGGAATGGGGTATCATGGTATGATTAGATTAATTGGCAGGAGTGAAATAAATGTGAGATGTTCAACCTTATATTCTGGTTCCTTGCAACAGCTGTTGGGTGTGCTAACCCCTGGGGACTAGGGCAGGTCCCACTTCTTACAAGAACCACAGACCCTTTTTCCAGTCTGATGGCACACTACAGTAGCAGATGATCCAACAGGGGCTGATTGAATTGCAATTTGAACTTAGACACTAAGAGAGGCGCCAACATCTTTTCATCCATCCACCCAACTCCCCATTGCATCTGTGTGTCCATTCATTCCTCCGTCCATCCATTCATGTATGCATCCCTCCATCCACTCAGCCAACTTTCCCTCCCCACCTCCCTCCCTCCATCCACCCATCCACGCGGGCTTCTATCCATTCATATATCCATTCATATACCCGTCCATTCATCCATCTATCCATCCACCCACCCACCCCTCCATCCGTGTATCCATTCATTTGTCTATCCATCCTATCCATTCATCTGCCAATCCGTCCATCCACTCATCCATCCCTTTCTCCATGCATCCCTGTTTCCATGCATTCATCCACCCATCCCTCCATCTACTCATCCATCCTCCCTCGATTCATCCACCCACCCCTCCATCCATCTGTGTATCCATTCATTTGTCTATCCATCCCTCCATCTGCTCATCCATCCATCCAATCAACAAATATATATTGAATGCCTAAGTACTGGGTGCAGAGTTCGGCATTAGGGATAAAATGACGAGAAAAACTAGATTTAGCCATCCTTACATTCAGAAACCACTTACTCCCACCCCATACACTACCTGTGGCAGGGACAAGTGACGGTCCAGAACTGAAAATGCAAATCCCTATGCTACGGTCTCTGCTCCAGGACGACTATGAGGCAAGAGGAGGAGGTTCTCAAATGGAGTTTAAGTGCCCCAGCTGTTACCAGGTGGTAGACTTTTAAGCACTGATCCTAGAATCAGATTGTGATGGACACACAAGTTATTATTGTTTGGCGTTCTTGCCTTCTCTCCCAGTTCACCCTCAAAGGAGCAGAGACTCTCCTTCCTCTGTTCCTCTGAGCCAATGTGGGTTACAATGCAGGACCCAGTTTTTGAGCATAGCATCCCAACGTATTTACATTTTTATATAATTTATACACATATACTAAAGCCAACTCATACAATAAATATTAGCAAAGTTTAATTTCTTTCTTATTCATTAGATAAAATGTGTGTATGTGTATAAATAAATATCTCTAGATGTTTCATTTGGCATGCACAGTAGGTAGCTCTTGCTTTTAGATAACAAGTTGTCTTTGCTTCCCTGTTCCTCCTCTGTGTACTGCAGGATCCAGAGTGTGGGTAGAAGTGGGTAGGGTCAGGGAGGTTGGAGAAAAAAAGGGGACATTTAGGAAGAGCTTGGGAATGGGAGGGAAGCGAGATCTGAATAGCTCTAGAGACTGTGGGGAGTTGCTGGAGCTTTTCTCATCTGGGTAGGGTTAGAGGTATGGTGAGTCTGAGAAGCGGCTCTGGATTATGAGCTAGAGCTCCTCGAAGTTTCTTTGTGGATGGAGGTCAAGCTTCGACATTCTTTCTAGGGACCTTCAGCTTCTGAGATTTTCCTGAATATGACTCTGCAAAGACAGGGCAGATGTTTTGTTCTTTAAGTAACAGAAGAGGAATTGATGGCCTAAGGCAGGTCTCTCAACCTCAACACTATTGACATTTGGGGCCAGATAATTTTTATTGTGGGGCTGTCCTGCGTTGTAGGATGTTCAGCAGTCCTTGACCTATACTCACTAAATATCGGTACTGCCCCTGTGTGACAACCAGAAATGTCCCAGGCACTGCCAAGATCGCCTGGGGGACAATATCTTCCTAACAGAATTACTGGTTTAAGGAAGAAAGTAGAGGGATGGGTTATTTCCCCAGGATAGAAATTTTGAAAGTGCAATTATGGATGCAAACGTGTGGACATTTTCTTAAAAACAAATGTAATTTCTAATCATAAAATTAATCCATTGTAGGTGCAAAAAACGGACAATGCAGAAATGTACAAATAAACCCCAAAAATAAGCCATCACGCCATCCAGAGATAAGTTTCTAATTTTTATTTTATAATCTGTCATTTTTATATACATATAAATAGCCATATTTTCTATTTTTAAACAAAAAAGGGATTAAAATGCACACACTATTTTGTAATGTGCTATTTTCATTTAACAATATATAATGACCATGTTTTCAATATCAATGGGTATAATTCTATAACACAAATTTTGCTGACTGTATAATTGTATTGTGATGTACTCAACCTCTTATTCACTCTTTAACAGTTATTTTTATTACACAATTAATGTATGTCTAATATAGAAAAATTTTTTAATAAAAATATCCACAAGATAAGTAGTACAAATAGCACATGATCTCACTAGCCATGGGTAATCAGTGTTAATATTTTACTGTCCATCTTTTCTTACTAAATCGATTTCTTTGGCATCTATTATTTTATAACTTGGTTTTTTTTTTTTTTCACTTAACAGTACAATGTTGGCCAGGCTTGGTGGCTCATCCTGTAATCTCAGCACATTGGGAGACCAAGGCAAGTGGATTGTCTGAGCCCACGGGTTCGAGACCAGCCTGGGCAACTTGGTGAGACCTCGTCTTTACAATAAATAAAAAAATTAACCCAGTGTGGTAATGCACGTCTGTAGTTCTGGCTACTTGGATGGCAGAGGTGGAAGGATTGCCTGAGCCCAGCAGGTTGATGCTGGGGTGACCGTAAGCATGCCACTGCACTCCAGCCTGGGCAACAGAGTGAGACTCCAACACAAAAATAAACAAACAAACAAAAAATACAATGTTGATATGCATACTTGTATAAAATTATTATTGATGGTTGCATAGAATTCCATTCCATTGTATAAAATACATAATTTATATAACAAGAGATTGCCTATTAGTTGTCATTTAGGTGTATTGTTTTTGCTATTATAAAAATCACTGTAGGTTGAGAGCAGTGGCTCACACCTGTAATCCCAGCACTTTGGGAGGCTGAGTTGGGAGGATTTCTTGAGACGGGAGCTCAAGACCAGCCTAGGCAACATAGTGAGACCTTATCTCTACAAACAATTAAAAAAAAAGTTAGCTAAGCATGGTGGCGTGCACCTTTAGTTCCAGCTGCTTGGAAGACTGAGGTGGAAGGATTACTCAAGCCCAGGAGGCTAGGCTGTGGTGAGCCGTGACTGTCCCACTCCACTCCAGCCTAGGTGACAGAGTGAGACTCCAGAAAACAAAAAACAAAAAACCCAAACAACAACAAAACACCTGTAATAAACAGCCTTGTAGCTAATTCTTTTCTTAGGGCAAACTTCTACAAAAAGAATGGGTAGGTAAAAAGGTACGCAAAATGGATATGGAAAATGAAATTGCCCTCTTAAAAGCTATACCACTTTATGTTTTCATAAAGAAACATGGGCAAGAAGGTATGAATGCCATGTTCCCATACTCTTGCTAACACTGAACGTAATAATAGTAATAATAAAGTGCCAATTTTACAGGTGAAAAATGGCAGCTTGTTGTTTTAATTTGCATGTACATGAATACTAATGAGGCTGAACATTTTTCAAATGCCTTTTGGTATTTGTGTTTCTTCCACTGAAAATTGTCTGTTCATAGTCTTTACTCACACTTCTATTTGTATGTTAATATTTCCTTGATTAATTTATATGCTAAGGATTTTAACCCTTTACCTGGAAATATATATTGCAATTATTTTCCCAAAGTCATTATCTATTTTTTCACCTTGTTTCTATTTTTCATTTTGTTGCTTTCAGTTGTTTAAATCTATGGAAGGCTTAAGATGTATATGTAGTCAAATTTGTGACTCTTTTCTTTTGCTTTTTTTGCTTTTGGTGGCATGCTTAGGAAAGCATTCCCATCTAAGATTTATGTATACTCATCTACAATTTATGGCTTATTTTTAAGTTAATGTCTCCTTTTTCCTAGAACTTATTTCATGTTGGTTACATGGCATTATGGAACAAAACCATCCTTTCTTGCCACCTGAACTGTGCCATCATCACCCAGAGTACTGAGTGCATGCCTGGCGCTGTGTCTGCGTGCCCAGTTCTGTCTCACGCATGTTCTAGTTTTGGCCTCCACAGTACTCGTTTGTATAGTATAGCTTTATAGCATATTTTAATAAATAGTAGGATAAATACCTCCTCATTGACTTCTTTTCAATATTTCTATGTCCATTCATGAACTAAACCTTCCTGGTAATATTTTTTTAAATTTGAAAAGATAAAATTCTCATTTGGTTTTAGAATTGAATTGTATCATCTTGAAAGGTCAGTTTGGGTTGAATTTATGAAAATGCCATATTAAAATTAAGTCTTGCCACACAAGGATAGGAACGTGTCTCTATTGATTCAAGTCTTCTTTGCACCTTTCTGAAAGATCTTTCTGGAAGCTTTTGTAGTTAAAACGAAAGCATTTCCTGCTAATTTTTAGTTGAATTGCACTGAGGTCAGAGAACGTGTTCTAAACAATTTCTCTCTCTGCTTTTGCTTTTTTGTTGCTTGATTTTATTTAGCTATGTTGATGGCCAATTATTTGACCAGTGTATTCCAAGGATGTTGCAAAGGAAGGCATGTTTTTGTTTGCAAGGTTCAAGGTTTTAAATAAACGTACTTACCTCCTTCTCTCTCCCTCTCCCTTCCCATACACGTCACATACAATGTTATGAATAATATATTCAGAAGATCTGTTGCTTACTTTTCTTTTGCCTACTTGGTCTATCAAGATTGTGAAAAATAAATTATAGTCTTCAATTAGTAGAGTGTTTTCATCAAACTCTCTCATCTATCTGAGATATATTACCTTCTATATTTAAGTGCAATGTAATTCGGTGCATAAAATTTCCTGACAGTTTGGTTCTCCTTCCCATGTAATGCTTTTTGTCTTAGATGCTGTTGTATATGAAATTAATATTTGACCTACGCTCTCCTTCTGATGTAATATCCTGGTATTCTTTGATTTTTTATAACTTTGCTTTAGAAGTGTCTCTTATGAATAGTAGTTAGTTCGATTTTGTTTTACTCAGTATAGGAAGATCGACTTTTTAATAGGGTTTGCTTTAGACTTATTGTGTAACAAAAAGTTAAACACTTATTATTGTAATTGATAATTCCAGGCTTCCTTCTGTTACCTACAATCTGCTTCCATCTGGTTTCTGCTTTCTTCCCTTGAGATTTGGTTGCCATTTCATAGGCTTTTTATGTACTTCGAGGTTTAGAAAGTTCACGTATTCTGTTCTTAGCTTAATTTCAGCTTTTGGATACATTCTTTAGGCCTTATCTTTTAGTAGCCAGATTTAAGAGTAAAACACACCATCTTTTGGAGTCCTTCTATTTAAGACAACTATCAGGATATTTTGGTTGCGAGGACAGAAATTTCAAGGAAAATTGCCTTAATTCCAAGTGAAATGCACTGGCACCCTTAAGTGCCAAGCCCAGGGTATGTTAGTTTTCAACAAGGTCATGTCCAGGGATTACCTTTACAGCAGTTAATTTGTTATTTTATAACGATCTGCTTGGACATCTATCCCCCACTGGCTGGCGGGCTTACTGGGCAACTCTGCTAAGGCAGCTTCCTGCTGGCTGGCAGTGCTCTCAGGTATACATATATCTGATGATCTTACAGAATGATAAATTGGGAGCTAGGCAATCGTGCAGACTTGAATGAAGGTACTATTTACAGAGTCCTGGACATGGTTCAAGGGACTCATAAAGGACACTGTGGTGTCTAGAAATGTTGCCAGACTCCTGGTGATGGGCCATGATTCGAAGATGTGCTTTGGGAGGGAGGGGTGTAGCCCCTCCAGGTAAGGATCCTGGAACAAGGAGGGATGGGAAACAATACCCAACATCTTTTACTTCTCTCTGATCCCATTTTGGCACCTGCACTGGCCAGTGTCACTGGGAAGGAGCTGAGCTGGCTAGAGTCGGCAGGAGGGGTTGACCACCTGAGCCCAGGGTGACTGGGTAGGGGAAGGAGTGACCAGCCCGGGTGGCTTCAGAGAGCTGATAAAACCAGAGTGTTTGTGAGTGTCTTGAGTTCTCCTGCCGCCCAGACTGGAGTGCAGTAGCCGCTCCTGGCCACCGCAGCTTCGACCTGCTGGGCTCCGGCGATCCTTCTGCCTCAGCCTTCCAAGTAGCTGGAACTACAGGCACATGCTACCATGCCCGGCTAATTCTTTTATTTATTTTAGAGATGAGGTCTTGCCAAGTTGCCCAGGCAGGTCTTGAACCCACGGGCTCAGGCAATCCACTCCCCTCAGCCTCCCAAAGGGCAGGATTACAGGCTGAGCCACTGAGCCTGGCCTGTCCTGCCTTTCTTGGTGGTTGGAGGATACTTGCTGCAGCTTTAGGTCGGGTGAAGATGGCACCATTCCAGCCCAGGAGGCAGAGATGAGGGCACAAAGGTCTCCCTGTGACACTGTCTTGTTTTGGGGGAAGACGCTCTTCCTGAGACCTCCAGTTGACTTTCCCATGCACATGCCCACCCCTTGGCCAACTGCAGGTCAAGGTGATAGAGTGTCCTGATCACCTAGACAGTCATAATCCAATTCCCCATGCTAAGCACACTGGAATTCTCTTAGCCATTCCTATCTGGCCTGTGCCCACCAAAGGGCGTCATAGGGTTAACGACTCTCAGGTCTCATCCTGCTTAATCTACCAGCAGGAGTTGAAGCTGATGGCTCCCTTCTGCTGTTTTTCTTAAATCAACTTTATTGAAGTATAATTTACATGTAATAAAATGAACCCACTGGAGGCATACAATTCAATTAGCTTTTCTAAATGTATTCATTCTCATGACCATGACCATCATCAAGCTATAGAAAGCCTGCAGCAACCCAAAAAGTCCTCTCCAACCCAAAAAGTCCTCTCCAACCCAAAAAGTCCTCTCCAGTCCACTGGCAGCCAACTCCTGCCTCCACCCTTGGCCCCAGGCAACACCCACCTGCTCTCTGTCACTAGAGAGGATTTTGCATTTTCTAGAGTGATGTAGAAGTGGGATCATACTGGATGTGTTCTCTCGTGTAGGCTTCTTTTGCTCAGTACAATGGTTTTGAGATTCTCCCATGTTGTGCCTTGTATCAGTGACTAATCCCTTCTTATTGCAGAATGGCTTTCTACTCCATGAAACTGTCACACGTTGTTTATCCAATGTTTTTGAAGCAGTTTCTTGGCTTCTAGGAGAAACCCTCCTTCTCACCCTCTTTTTCTGGTGTATTTCATCGCCCTAACCTCTTAACTTTATGGGTCTCAGGGATCGGGTGGGCCCCTTTCTTGTATTTATTATGAGTTGCTTCACACAGTGTCAGGGTCTCAGCTGCCTTCTAGAGGCCTACATCTCCCAGATCTAAGCTTCTTGTCCCACTCCCCGGACTCGAGCACACAGCTGTCTCTTCAGCAGTTCCCACTGTCCTTAAGAGTCTCCTCTTGCTGCTGTAACAATAAACCACAAATGTAGTGGTTTTAAGCAATATAAACTTATTCTCTTTACCATTCTGGAGGTCAGAAGCCCTAGAATCAGAGTGTCAGCAGGATGGTGTTATTCTGGAGGAAAGGAGGATCCGTCGCCTTGCCTTTTCCAGCTTCCTTGGCTCGTGACCCCTTCTCCATCTTCAAAGCCAGCAGTGCGGCATCCTCAAGCGTCCCTTTCTGACTCTGACCCTCTGACCTCCCTCTTATAAGGAGTCATGGGATTACACTGGGCCCACCTGAATAATCCAGTAGAATTTTCCTATCTCAAGACTTAATCATATCTGCAAAATCCTTTTTGCCATGTAAAATGACATCTTCTGGGGACTGGGACACGGCTATCTTTGGGGGACACAATTCCTCCTCCCACAATGTCCAGACCGAACTCCGGCTTTCCCTCCCAGCCCACACATCCCATAGCAGATACTGACCATGGTCAGCTTGACCTCCTCTCTCCCTCATCTTCACACAGCCATCTGTCAGCAGCATCTCTTGGCTTCCCTCTGAAATACACCTGGGACCTGGACACTTCTCCCACCTCCTTGGGCCAAGCTGTGAATGGCCTTCTTCACCTGGGGTGAGCCACTAGCCTCTAACTGGTCTAGCCTCTAACGGGTCTACCTGATGGCCAGCTCCCATCTCACTCAGCGTCAAAGCCCGGCCCTCAGAATGTGGGTGGCATTTGCGCCTTTCTGGACTTCTTTCTTGCCTCCCTTCCCTCCCTCACTGCACAGGACAAGCAGCTGCTCTCGCCCTCCATGCTTCCTCTGGAGGAAGCCTTCCCTGGATACACTACGCCCCTCACCCTACCTGTTGCCCCCCTCCCCACCCCCTGCTCTGGGTTGCTCTTCCCAGCATTGAACTCCTTCTTGCGCACCATGTCCCCCGCCTACTTGAATGGCTCCTGCTCACTGTTTGTCTTCCCCGTTAGAGTGCAAATCTCACGAGGGTGGCTCTGTCCTGCTGCTTACCCATGTATTCTGGGACACAGTGGGGGCCCAGTGCACATTTGCAGAATGCGTGGATGAGAAATGGACTCCACTGGGGTTCAGGGCAGCAGGGTGCCCCGAGGGGAAGGCTGCCCATCGGGTCTGACCTGGCCTTCCCAGGAGGGTAGGGCTTCCCACAGGAGGGGGGATGGGCTCAGGGGCTCAGTGAGTGAGATGGTGGCCATCAGAGCTGGGCTTGCCCTGGGAGCAGGGTCTAGGCGGGAGTGGGGTCAGCCTGGAAGAGGGGAGCCTGGGAGGGGAAGACGACCTCAGGTGGGAGGGCCAGGTGGTGGTGAGGAGGAGGACATGCCAGAGAGCCGTGTTTTATCAGTGGCATGTATGTCAGTGGGGCATGTGTGTTCGCCTATTGGATGTACTAGTGTGAGTAGAGTCTGGTCACCGAGCCCACATGTGTTCTTCCAAAATTGCGTGACTGGGGAGCAATTTGTGTGCATGTGCATATTCTTGCATATTCATGAGCATCTGTGAGTGTGCACATGTGTGTTTGTGTGATCTGTGTCCGTGCATGTCCATGTGCATCTGCGTGTGTGCCTCCACGGGCGTGTGTGTATCTGCACGTGAGCATGTTGGAGAGTGATATTTCCACACTAGCTTCTAACTGGTCTCCCTACTGGCCAGCTTCCATCTCACTCAGGGTCAAAGCCAGGCCCTCAGAGTGAGTGTGTCACCATGTATCTTTGGATCCAGGTGTCTGTGGACACATATACATGCATGTGTGTCTGTGAATGGGTGTGTGAGCAGGTGCAGGTCTGAGGATTGGGTCTGTGTGTCCTGCCATGTCCTCGAATCCGTGTGTGTGACTCAGTGGCCACGTGTGAGCGGTCATGTGGGTGGGTGGCCCCTGCGGGTGCACACGTCCCTTTGTGTCCATGCAGCGTGTGGACTGCCTAGCCTCACTCCCTTCCCCAGTTGGGTGGGCGGCCGGGCTGCCTGGGGCAGGTCTGAGGAGCAAGGGAGCTCTTCGCCCTGTCACTGTCACAGAAGTCTATGTCATCCAGCACAGGACTGGAAAACAGCCAGAGCAGGGGGGCTCTAGAGCCCAGCACCCTCGCCCACCCTGCGCTGGCTGTCACCGGCGGCTCGCTTGGGTTAACTGATCGCAGGGAAAAACCCATTAAGCGCCTGCCTCTCCCAGCCATCCGTTATCGCGGAAGGTCGCGTCCCAGCTGACACGCGCTCTCTCCTCTTCACATAATTGGAGAGAGTTTTCCCATTACCCGCTGTCTCTGCGAGGCGGCTCTCCCACCCCTCGCGCCCTCTCCACGGCCCTTCTGCGGTCACGCGGGTTCTTCTCCTCCTCCTTACGAGGCTGACCTAATTTCCACTCTTTGTCATTTCCTCCCAAACTCGGGGGCCTTCTCCAGGAGTGCCTCCGAGCCGTGGCTCCCACCAAGCAATCTGGAGCAGATTGTCTTAGAGCAGGAAGGGCCGCACCCCTCCCCAGAGGGCACTCACAGCAAGCTCCGAGGTCCAGCCCTGCCACAGCCTGGCCGCCTGACCTTGGGGACATCATGCAGCCTCTGAGCCCAGTGTCCCTGCCTAGGCTGGGCGTGTCTATGAGAAACAGTATGGGGCGCGCGCCAGGTACCAAGCTGGGCTCCCGGAAGGCAGATCCTGTTCCTCTTCCCTGCTTCTTTCTGTTGGAAAGCAGAGCTGGCTTTGGCTTCCTCAGGAGCATCTCCATAAACAGGAATACTTGGTCTTCCTCCCAGGCCAAGTCCTCCCAGGAGGACGACCTGTCCTCCTCACAGAGGAGGGCCTGACCAAAGACTTTCTCCACTGCCCAGGGCCCTGCTGCATGCCCCCCCCACCCCTCTGAACCCTTTATTTCCCCAGGAGGACTCCCCCCAACAGCCCGCAACCAGGGCAATGCCCCGGTTAGCCACACTGTGGGAGAGGCACGAACCAGGTGTTGTCCTGGCTGGGGTGGGTTCCTGGGAGTGTGTGAGTGATGTGGGGCCCGTGAGAGGGGTGCCTCGTGCCTGGAAGCCAGGCTGGAGCCTCCGTGGGCATAGCCTTGTGGTAGGAGAGCTGTGGACATACGGGGACCGTCCTCCTTCCTGAGGCAGGAGACTCACTGGAAACTGAGCTGGAAAGAGCCTCCAGAGCTCAGCCTAAGCCCTGATGCCGGCCTCCCAGGAAGTCCTGGTGGGTGAGACTGCAGCGTGAAAATTGCCAGTGCTTTAGGACTTTCCTGTATTTAACCCACTTCTTCCTGATCCCCGGACCCTCCGGCCCCTGCCTGCTGGGCCTTAGGTAGCTATTGTTGCAAGGTCTGCTTGTGGACCTCCACCCTAGCCTCTCCCTGTCCTTGTGCCCCCAACACTGTCAGAATGATGCTCCTGACCCTTGGGGTGGGAAGGCAGCAGCTAGAAGGAGACTGCTTCTGGACCCTCTGGTGCCCTGGACTTGGCCATTCTGAGTGGGGACGAGTCTGGGCCTGATGGCTTCTGCCAAGCCTTAGGTGCCTATCTGTGCCCCAGCACCCAGGGTAGCCAGAACTGATCTGGGAACCAGTCTGCGCCCTGCCGGGGCCCGCTTCCTTGGGGGCAGTGAGGTCTTTGTCCCACAGGGCCCCAGAGTCCAGGCATCTTTGGGCCCAGTGGCCAGGCATGTGAGCAGTCTGTCGGAGACCTGCAGCCTGCTGGTGGTGTCATTGCTGCACTAGGGTGGAGCAGCCTGCTGGTTCCCCCTGGAGACCAGCTGGAGTGGGTGGAGCACTCCCTACCCCCCTGAACCCACCATCAGGCCACTGGCAGCCTGCTTGGCCCTGAGCCAGCCCACAGGGATATCCTGTGCCTGTCCCAGTCCAATGCCCTCCAGCTCCTACCCCAGGACTTCCATGATCCCAGATGCCTTCACCCCCATCACAGTGGGCTTCATCTGGGAGTGGCCCCCGATGGCTGTGTCCACACCTAATCAGAGAGGCAGAGTGACATTTGTTTCAGCAGGATGACCCGGGTCAAGTGACCGGCTGGGTCACCCTGGCCCGTGGCTTTACCTTCCTCCTCCTCAGTTTCCTCAACCGCGAAATGGAATGATGACAACGATATCTCTACCTCACCAGGTTATTGTGAGGATCACACAAGCTGACAAACAGAAGAGAGCTGGTGCCCAGCCAGCCTCCAGCCCCAGCCTCTGTTTCATGTCCCGTCCTCACCAGGTGCCTCTCATGCTTGTCTGCCCCCGTGGCTCCTGGCGTAACTTGGAGCAGGAGGGCAAGCTGCTCCCCTGAGGGCCCCAGCCAGTCTATGGACTTGCTTTGTCTCCTTTGAAGAGTGGGGTTTGCTTGACTTTTACATGTTTCTGTTGATGTGCTGGTTCCCTACAGTACGAGTCTGCTGTCCTTCATGTATGTACCTACTTGGGTGACACCACCTAGATCCAGAGACAGGTCATTGCCTGTGCCTGGGAAGTTTCCCTTATGCCTCCTCTGTGGAAATATCTACCCCCAGAGAGCGAGCCACTAGCCTGGCCAGAGGCCAGTGTTGTCTGTTCTTGACTTTCACGGGCATGGAAGCAGCTGGCATTGCCCCTTTCTATCCAACCTCTTTCATGAAGCGCCATGTCTGTGAGCTTCACCTCTGAGGCTGGTGCACCGATCATTTTGTGCCTTGTTTTTTTATACAGTGTTCCAATGCATGCATGCACTCGGTAGCACTTTGAAAATTTTTAATTAGTTGAAAACATTTAAAATTCAGGTTTCACATAAAAATAGAGATATCTGACTTCTCTGGAAACAGGAGCTTTGGCAATGGTGGGCTGTCTCCTACATGAGTCATAGCTCCTGCCGGGCCCTATAGGGGGCCACACCGGATGGCTCCCCAAGTACACTGTCAGCCCCGCCCTGCTGGGCATCTGGGCTGGGAGTCCTGAAAGGTCTGGAAGGGATCGTCTCACCTCCCCATATCCACCTCCTCCAGTGGAGTCGGTTGACTACACAAAAGACCTACTCGCCTCCTGTCCCTGTGTATATGACCCCCTTCATGATGGGACTTTGATCCTCCCATTTGTGGTGGAGGGGGAGGGGACAGCCTATTTCTCCACCTCTGAAATGGGAGTTGGTCATGTGACTTGTTTTGGCCAATGGGACACGAGCAAATGGGATGCTGAAGCTTGCTCTCTCTTGCTGAGACTGATGGGGTGAGCCCAGCTCATACTGCTAGAGGATAAGAAATCAAGTGGAGAGCTGAGGTATCATGACCTACAGAACTACCAACTGCCAGACATGGGAGAGAGCCACTCTAGAACTTTCTGTTAGCCACAGATACTTGGGAGAGCCCAGCAGACCTGGGTCAGACCAGTACCCCACTGATTCACAGAATAGGATGCTAAATAAAACTGTGATTGTTTTAAGCAACTGCATTTTGGGATGGTTTGTTATGCAGTAGAAGCTAGCTGGTACATCATGTTTGTGTCAGTGAGTAGGCTCTGTCCCTGGAGGACCTGGAGAATTTTCTGCTCCTCTGACAAGGCAAGTGGACCCCTTTCTACTGCTCAGCTCCCATGGGACTGTCCAGCCCCCTCCCTCCCTGTGACAGAAGCCTTGCCCCATTGCCTTGCTGACAGCTGGCCTGTGCTAGAGGATCTTGGGCTCCTCTGGTGCAGCAGAATGGCCTCTGCAGGCCAGCACGGGAGAGCATCTGGGAAACACACCATCGGGATCTCTACCATGCCTCTCATACCCTCTTTGGGTGCTCAGAAGCCTCCTCACCCCCACTCATGACTCTTGCTGGGCCTGTCCATCCAGCAGGCCACAAGTAAGGCAGCCTCTCACTGACACACTGTGCTCCTTGGCCTGCTAAGGACCCCTGCTCACGTGGCCTGGCTTTCAGATGTCCTGAATGTGGGCTCCCCAGACCCTCCTAGGCCCACTGTCTGACTTGTGACCAGGGACACTTTTTGCTTTTCTAAATATTGACAACTGTGTGGTATGAGCTCTGACCAGTCAGAATAGACACAGAGGGTGTCAAACGCCAACTTGCTGGTATCTCTAGCTCCTCCAGGCCAGCTCATGGCTAATGCACACAGACACTCATGTGTGCATGCACTCACATACACATGTGACCCTCTTGTGCACACACAGCTGCACATGCACACATATGCCCTGCTGTGATCCATTCAGTTCCTTGGGGCCACATCAGCTGGTTCAGCTCCTGTTCTTGCTGTTCACCTCTCCTCCAGGGTAAGTGAGAGTGGATACGGCATCAGTTTCTCCATCTGGGTCTTGAGGAGGATTGGACTAGCTGCTCTGTGAGATATTCTGGCAAGCTAGCCATGTTGCCTGGGGCACTTCCTTCCCTTACTGCCACAGGTGCCTGGGTCTCAGTTTCCATATCACTGCAATGGATCGCCCAGCTCAAAATCTCCCTTCCAGCTCACAGAGTTGATTTGCAGCATCCTGGACAGCAGAGGACTTGAGCTGAAGGCCTGAGGGTCTCAGAGGGTGCAGTAGTGACCAGTGACGACTGCCCTGCCTGTGCCCTGAGGAGAATGCCCTAGCTACTTTCTGGCATCCTTTCACTCACCTCACAGATAATGCCTCAGAGAGTGAGGCTTTGGACCCCAGAAAAAGCTCTCTGGGTCTTCTAGGGCAGACCAGACACCGGACTGGGGGCTTCACAGGACTGTGCCCCGTGGCGGGGCTGCCCTCGGGATCTGCAATTGCTTTTGTGATGATTTGATGGGTGCACCTGTCTTCCCCCTAGTCACAGTTCTGCTCAGGCTGGGCTGGCCACTTCTGCTCACCCTCGTGTTCCCAGAGCCTAGCAAGTGCCTGCGAGGCAGTAGACACCCGGTGACGACTCGCCGATGGCTGGAGTGGCATGGTGGGCTTCTGGCCAAGGGAGGGCTGGGAGGCTTCGCACGGGCACCCTGCCAGCCTCTCTTCTGAGGCTGCTCTGGCCCTGCCAACACCACCAGGCTGAGCTGAGGGGCTGCTGCGCTCTGGCAGGGGCGGGAGATGTCAGCCGCACTGAGAGGGATCCTGGAAGTGACAGGTGCTTCTTAGCTCCAGGCGCGCCCCAGGCCCAGGCTGAATTGGCTGTTGCAGCAGCCCCTGTTTCCTGGGCTAATTAGGGAAGGAGGGCTGGGAAGGGAGGGGCCAGAGGTGGAGGGTGCTCTATTCTGGGCTCAGACCAAAGGCAAGCCAGTCTTACTCCGGAGAATGATGAGCCAGTATGTGTGTATATGTGTCTGTGTGTGTGTGTGGGTGTGTGTGTGTTTGTGTGTGTGAAAGAGAGAGATAGAGAGAGAGAGACAGAGGCAGAGGCAGATGGAGAGGGAGAGACAGACACAGAGAACATGGAGAGTAGGAGAGACACAGAGACAGAGTCAGAGAAAGAGAGATAGAGAGATGAGGGAGATTGTACATATGTGTGTGATGAGGTTTGTGTCTGGATCTGCCTGGTTTGTGACTGAGTTATGTACATGCATTTGCACACATGTGTATGCACTTGAGTCTTTGTGCATATACAGGCATGTGTCTGGATAAGTATTGCTGTGTGCCTTGTGTGTCAAAGCGTGGCTGTGTCTGAATCTGTGTACCTCTGCAAACATGGTTTTAGACCTGAATACTTGCTCCTATGTGTATCTGTTTCTGTGGGTGGTGTTTGTGCTTTGTGTGTGTACATATGTGCCTGGGCTTTTGTCTGTGTGTGTGTGTGGTAAGGTGTGCCATGAACAGTGACTGAAGTTGTGTGTGTGTGTGTGCATGTCTTTACACAGGGTGGGTGCTGTTGTTTCCCATGGTAGGCCCACCTTTCCATCTCATGGGCTCATATCCAAGCCAGTTTCTTTGAGGCGGGGCAAAGCCACAGAGGCGCTGGCCTTCTGGTCACCCAGTATGTCCTCTGGCTCCTGCTTCATGCTGGCCCCGAGACTGGGCTCTGGGCAGTGCCTACGTCCCATGTAATGGCTTCCACAGATTAGACTGGATGGGAAGGTCCCTCTTTAGACCGCATTGACACTCTGAGTCCTCCCATGGGGACTTCTGGGCAGCCCCTCTTCAGTCCTTGTCCCTGCTCAGGGGCCTGTGGGACCCTGAGCCTTCAGGTCCATTTTGTCCACAACATGCCCATTTTGTTAGTGGTAATCACATGGGATCACAGGCACCAACCAGGACTGCCCCAGGCAGTTGGGCCAGTGCCCCCTAGACCTTGCCTGCTGCTTTGTTGTGCCCACCCACACCTCTGTCCGGGCAGCGCTGAGGGAGCTCTGTGGTTCTGGCCAAGCCTCTGCCCTTCTTGGAGCCTGGTTTCCTGGTCTGCACAGTGGCCCTGAACTCGGGGCGGGGGGCGGGGGAGAGTGCAGGAAGGGAGCTCGACCCCAGGGAGGCTATGCCAGCATCTGTGTTGGGGCTCCTGGAAGGACAGGGAGGCTGAGCTAGTGGCTGAGAAAGAGGAGATGTGGGGAGAGGCTGGGCCCGGTGGAGCACCGAGTGGGACTGGGGAGGAAGATGAACTTTGGGAAGGGGCAGGGAGCGGAGCCTTTGAAGGGCTCCAGGGGCACCTGCTTGGTGCGGGCGCCTTTCCTTCCCTGGCTCTTGGAGAGGGGGGATGATGGGATGTGGGAAGCAAGGAGTGGGGAGGTACGGTGACGGCAGGGGCCCTGCATGAGAAGACAGCGGCTGGCCCCGAGGCAGGGAGGCGTGGGTGGTGGGAGGCAGAGGGGAGCGTCCCTGGACCTACTCTCATGCAGGGCCCAGCTACATGCTGGCTGTTTGGAGCATCCTTGGACCTGGCTTGGGGACAGAGAGGAGCTGGGACCTCTGTTCAGAGGCAGAGCACAAGCAGGTGTTGTCAGAAGGATTGGGGTGGGTAGGGCAGGCACGAGGGTGCGCGAGCAGGTGGACACCGTACGTGATAACCGACTCTCCGGTTGAGCAGGGTGGCAGAGCCCACGTGGACAGTGAAACTAGAGGTGGGTAGCTGCGGGAACTGAGTCAGGAGAGGTGATGGAGCAGCCGTGGCAGAATCAGCCCCCTGGCGACCCAGCGAGAGGGAGCAGGGTAAACAGGTGGGGTCTGGGGGTGGGATGGAGTTGGTGAGGGCTGAGAGGGCTGTGGTCTTGGCCTGGTCTCCTCTTCCCTGCCCTGCCCTGCCCTGAGCCTTCCCCTCTCTCACGAGGTCAGTGTGGAACAGAGACCCTGAAGTCCCCAAATTAGGTTTTGCCTCACAGCTTTTCCAGGCTGGGGCAGCTGCTCCTGGCTTGGGAAGCTGCACTGTGGGGCCACCAGGCCTGATTTGAAATCTTCACCTGACCTTGACTTTGTGTGACCTAGTTAGTGACCCTAAGAACTTCAGTTTGCTCTTCTACAAAGCATAGCTATTATAAGAATGTGTCAGGGCTTCAGGGGCCATTAAATCAGAGAGTGGCACCACCTGGCGCCCAGAGGTGTCCCCGTGTGCAGAGCAGTGGTATCCTGCTGTCATGAGAAACCTGTCTCTACTGCAGTTAACTGCGGCCTCGCGTTTCTGAGAAAACCTTTCACTCCCCGGTGTTCTCACTTGTACGGTTGGGGGTGCATGCTGTAGGGCTCTGAGGCACAGGAGGACCCTGTGGTGCTCTTGGTGCATAGTACCAGTCAAGATCAGTCATCATGTGACCGTTTTTTCCCCTGACCAGCCTCTCCATGAGCCACTAGGGGTGGTCTTGAGCTGGGTCATGTGTGAGGGTATTCTATAGACTGGAGACACTGAGTCTGCTCTATGCAAATGAGATGTAGCAGGACTCAGGCTTCCTTTTTTCGTGGGGTACGTTGATAGTTAGGGAATCTCTACAGAGGATGTTGGCTTTGGGAGGGGGCCTTAGAAACCGAGGAAGCTGGCCACATGGCTGGGCTGATGGAAACTGAGGCCCAGGCCAAAGGCCTCCTCCAAGGCCCTGGGCCTCCTCCCCTAAAATAGGACAGCCTATTTGCAGTTCCCATGAGATAGATAATCTCGGCCTTAAGTCCAGCTAGGAACTAGCCTTCCTCGGAAAACCCCTGCCAGGATGCTGTAGGCGACGAGGCACAGCACTGCCAGCACCAGCCCCCATTGACAGGCAGGCCTGCGTGACAGACCGCGGCTATCTCCCCCAGACCGACAGTTATGGCCACAGATAAGAGCCGAGCAAACACGAAACCCTCTAATGCATTTGCCAACAGCTGCTCTCTCTTTATAGACACCAGGCCGAGGGGGGACCTCGGCTCTAAAGAGCAGGATGCTGGGCACGGGTTGTTCCTTCCTCTGTCCAGCTGGGCATCTGGGGCAAGCCCAGGCCATTTTGGGTCTCGGTTTCTCCATCCGTGAAACCAGCAGTCCCAGTGTGACGACCGAGAAGGTGCTGGCACTCTGAGAGTTGACGTGTGAGGATAGGCTGCACATGAGAAGCATGCACACACACCCACACATGCATGCGCGCGCGCACACACACACACACACACACACACACACACGCTTGAACACACGCGCAGACTCACTTGGGGAAGTCAACTGTCAAGCATAGTGTTTCAAAATGCACTTATTTATTTGGCGTGTTTGCGCACCATCTCCTCAGCTGCCTTTATAAATATTTATCAATGTTGTTGCAGTGACATTTCCGGGGAGTAGGTGAGGATGGGGGAGGAGAGGCTGTCAGAGGGGAGCTGACAGGTAGAGGGCTCCAGGCCCAGCGGGGAGTGAGGGGGAAGCTGGAGGTTGACTCTCAGGGGAGGGACCCGAAACTGACCTCAGACTGGCCAGCTGGGATTCCAAAGTGGGACCCAAAATTCAGGGCATCAAGCAAGGATGAGTCAGTACTGAGAAAACACAAGTGATTTTGGACAAGGCCCTCAGCTGCACCATCCACAGGTATTTATTAAACACCAACAGTTACCGCTGACTTGCTGCATGCCAGGCACTAGTCCTCGCATTCTCCTGGTTAAGCTTACAACTCTGTGATGAAGGGACCATCTTTCAGATAAGGAAGTCAAGGCACTGGGATTTCGTTACCTGCCCAAGACACAGTTTTGAAGCCCAGAGCCAGAATGTGAACCCAGGCAGCTGGTTCCAGAACCCTGCTGAAACACTTAGCCACTGCCTCAGCACCACTCTGTCCTGAATGGGCCACTTGCTTCTTAAACAAACATTTCTTACAGCTGGCTCCATACGCAGCTGATCCTCACCTTGCTCCTGGGGTAGCAGAGATGACCAGGACAGAGCTCTTGACCCAAAGAGCTTGGGGCAGGTCAGGCAAGAGAAAGCTGCTGTATGGGGAGTGTTCCGGGAACCATCAGCAGGTTTAATCCCAGGCTGCTCCTGGCTGGCCCAGGAAAAGGAATGCCCTCAGTGGGCACCAGAAGAAGGGGTGAAGCTGGAGGACTTGGCAGTCAAAGAGGAGCCTGCAGTGTTGAGCCTGAGAAACAGAGGGAAGGCGAAGGCTGTATCTGCTGGCTCTTGGTGTATAACAAACCACCTCAAAGCTTTGTGGTTTAGCGTAGCCTCCATTTATTAGCTCATTTTTCTGTAAGTTGGCAGTTTGGGCTGGGCTCACTCACGTGTCTGGTCTCAGCTGGGAGGACAGGGCCTTTTTCCACGAAGTCTCTTGCCTTCCAGCAGGCCATCCTCATCTTCTTCACACTCTGGTCAAAGGGTCCTGAGAGTGGGACTGGAAACACACAATGCCTCTTGAGACCTGGGCTTGGGAGTGGCATAATGTTGTTTCTAGAGAATTGTGTTAGTCGAAGGAATGGGGGAATGGAGCCCCCTCTTTGGTGGGAGGAGTTTCAAAATCATATAGCAAAGCACATGGGTAGAAAGAGGGTGAGAATTGGAGCCGTTTTTTGCATCCACTGCACAGATCATGCACAACTATAGAAGAAGCCAGAGGAAGTGGGAAAAGGGCTGTGACTAAACTCCATTTAGGACATAATTGCACTGGAAGTGTCAATGGGACCCACGAAAGGAAGTGACAAATGCAGCTTGGGGGACTCTGGGGTCCAGACTGGTCCTTTCTTTTTCTTTTTTCTTTTTTTGGAATTGGTAGCAGGAGTGCTATAGCACACTCACGGCCACCCCAGGGTCGACCTGTTGGCTCCAGTCATTCTTCTGCCTCAGCCTTCCAAATAGCCAGAACTACAGGTGTGTGCTACCACATCTGACTAATTTTTTGATTTATTGTAGAGATGGGGTCTCGCCAAGTTGCCTGGGCGGGTCTCGAACCTGTGAGATCAGGCAATCTGCTCACCTCGATTACAGGCTGAGCCACAAAGCCTGGCCCAGACTGGTCCTCTAGATTGAAATGCCAATCTTTTAGAGGTGTCACACAGGGTCCCCAAGTGCCTGCTCACCATCCCTAGCAACCCTCCCAAGTGACTGGCCCCGGGCAGCCCCTTCCTATCTGCCGTGACCACTGAGCCTGTGTTCTGCCTGCTGCCTTGTACGTTGGCTCACCTCTAATGCCAATGCCGAGGCAAGAGGACTACGCCAGGACCCAGTCCAGTCCTTCATCCCTGTCCCGGTCCTGTTCCTTTCCAGCTGTGTATCCCTCGAAATTCTTTCTCTTTCTCTGGGGTCCAACTTCCTTGTCTTCAAAGGACAGGACTGATGCTGCCTCTGGGTCCCTGTGAGGACTTGATGGTGCATGCACAACCCCCAATCTGAGACTGGGTGTGTGGGGGCCTGGGGCCACGAAGCCTTCTCTGACGCTCTCTGGCATCTGTGCATCTCTGACCATAGGCCCTGCCTCAGTTCCTCCTCCCTCTGTCCCGTGGCTGCTGTGGCCTCAGCAGCCGTCTCAACCCCTTGGTCCTCCCATTCACTGGAACCTTCCCTCCTTGTCTTCCCTTGGTGAGTGTGGAGAGGATCTCTGGATAAAGGAGTCTGAGTTATTTTGAGTTTTAGGTAAACGACAAGTAATTCTTTAGTGTAAGGATGCCCCATCTGGTTATTTGTTGTTTATATGAAATTCAAATGTAGCTTGGAGTCCCGAATCTTTATTTGCGGAGTCTGGTCACCCAGGAGTGGACGTGCTGGTGAGAGCTTCTCCCAGGCTGGGTCACTGCGAGCTGCCTGTGCTACGTGGCTCCAGCAAGAAGCTCACTGGGGTGCAGCTAGGGGGTGGCTTGGTGGAGGAGGGCAGGGGTTGCTGCCAGCTAGCCAAGGATGCAGGGCCACTGCAGCCTCAGCCTGGAGGGGAGACCGCTGAATTCAGCACTTCAGTGTGCCGGCCCGTGGTGGGGCCCCTGGGGCCTGGACACAGGGCTTCTCCCTGAATTCCATCATGGCCTGCATGGCTACACCTGGGGCGCAGGCTGGCACCTCCATTTTCATGTCTGTGGTGGAAATCCCACTCCCTACAGGCACTCAGGCCCCATCCTGGGTGCCCACAACTGGCCAGCCTCGCCTTCTCAGTGGATGCAGACTCTGGCCACAGGCCACTCCCCCTGCTGTGGTCTTCCCAGTCACGGCCTCTCTCCCACCTCGCCAGGCTTCCTGTTCTGTGGGCTCCTCTGCATCCCACTCCCTGGACAGAGACAGGGTGTCCTGGCCACACCTAAGTAGGGCAGGCCCTACCTCTGCTGAAGGCTCCACCCAGCCTGATCTCCTTTCTCTCCCTGCCCCACGCCCTGGCCTCTTCCCCATCCACCACCATGCCAGCTTCTCTGCCAGGCCCCTGTGCTTCTCTGCCTTACTCCTCCTCCCTCTTGCTCCTCTCTGCTGCCTTCTCTGTCAAGCTTTTCTTGGACCACCCTCTTTCAAGTTGCAGCCCCACCCAGTACACTTGGCCCCGGCCCTGCTTTGGTTTTCTCCCGTGGCTTTGCCACCTCCTGATACATCTATAACTGGTAATTTTGTCTGGCAACTTCCCTCAGGATGTGATGTCCAGGAGAAGAATTTGTATCTGCTGGTTTACCATTGTGTCCTCCACATCTGGAACAAGGGGCTTGGCACACGGCAGGAGCTCAACAACTATTGGAGGAATGAGTGGATGGATGGGCAAATGAACTGAGTAGATGAATGGGTAGGTGGATGAGTGAATGGAAGGGTAGGGAGGAGAGGTAGGTGGATGGGAGGGTGGAAGAATAAATCAATGGATGAATGAATGGATGGATAGGTGAGTGGGTAGATAAGAGTGTCGGTGGGTGGGAGAGTGGGTGAATGGATGGCTGGATGAGGGGGTGAGTGGCTTGATGGGCAGATCAGTGGTTGATGGCTGAATAAATGGATGGGTGGGTGGATGGACAGAAGGATGGACAGATGGGTGGATGGCTCCCAGGTCTCGATAGTCCACTGTCCAACTTGCTTCCTGTGTAATCTTGGCTCAGCTGGTCAATCTTTTTGTGCTTCCTTTGTAATGCAGAGACAATGGAGACACTTCCAACTGCCACCACCTGGCAGCTTGGACCTGAATTTTGTGTTGTTCAGACATGTTTTAAACAATTTCAATTACTTGCCAAAATTTTAAAAATAGGGAGCTTTCACATAAAGATCTATCTTCCAACTACTTGTGAAGAAAGATGGCTTTCTTTGCCCCGCCAGCATGACCTGCGCCTCAGCTCCCCACAGCCCCTGCCAGCTCTCCCAGTCACATTTGGGAGCCCCGGTTCTCTTTTCTTCTTGAATGCCCCCTTGTTGACTTGTCTTCCCTGTTGTTGTCTTCCCTTTCTGGGAGGAGCTGGGGGAGAGGAAGGAGGAGAAAGAGATAAGAGAGGAGGCAGGGAGGAGGGCATGAGAAGGAACTGCCTTGGCATGGCCACCCGCTGAGCAGCTGTCCTTAGATGGGGGCCCATACCCTCTCCTCTGACAGCCCACTGGCCCAGATACTTCTGGTGGCTGAGAGCCTGCACATTGTGCTGGAGGGTAGAGGCAACCAGGACTCTCCCCAGATGAGAACGTTCTGGCATGGGGAGAAGCCACGGCAGACCCAGGTTCACAGGGCCCCTCCCTGGGCATCCTGACTTCCTCGTTTCAGCACCAGGCTCCCCCATCCCCTAGCCCACTGCCCCCTGGACTCCTCTGAATCCCACAGGGGACCCAGTGCAGGTTTAGTCTATGCACTCCATCTTTTCACCACCCTCCATCACCTCCTCTTGCCTGGTTCTCAGTAGGCATCTTGCCTTGATCGTCCTCCTTGCCCCGCCAATCCATTCTCCACACAACAGAGCTGGGCACTGGGAAGAGAGGAGAAAGAGGGAGGAGGGAGAAGGGAGAGACAGGGAGAGGGAGGGAGAAGGAGGGAGGAGAAGACAGTGAGGGGAGGGAGAAGGAAAGGAAGAAGGAGAAAGGAGAGAGGAAGAGACAGGAGGGAAGGAGAGAGGGAGGGGGAAGAGAGACATGGAGGGAGGGGGAGGCTGAGAGAGGGAGGGGATTCGCTTTTCTTCTTCATCTTCTTAGTGAGGTATTATGCATGTTTAGAAAAGTCCATGCAGGGGCAGCATACAGCCCGGGGAACGTAGACTGCCATGTATGCCCAGGTCCAAAGGAGAACCCAGCTGGCAATTACATTTTTTGTGTTGATTGCTTTTATATGTTGTCTGTCTCCCTGCTAATGGCCGAGCCAGCCCTCTGCCCTCACCATGTCCTTGTCACCCTGGGGGCACTGGGGCATCCTCCAAGGCAAGCAGGAAGTACTACCTGGGCAATGGTGTGAGAAACTTCCTGGGGACAGGGCCCTGGTCTCCCAACCTCACCAGGCTGTCCTGGGCAGGGTGCAGATAGGGCCTGTGGTCTCAGATATGGCAGCTGCAGGATCATTTATTCTTCCAGTGCTTTCAACTAAAGTAACTTTCCTCCTTCTGGGCATCAGGCATGGATGGAATCACTTAGCATTGGAAAGATGTGAGCTAGCCCCAAATCTAGATGCAGAGCCATCTAGGTGCATGTGGCTATGACCCAGGACTGAAGAGAGCTCTGAGACACAATTCCAAAAGCACAAGGAGTGACATAAAGCTATAGATGACTGTGTTGGTGGCATTAAAGGTTTCTATTCATTAAAGGTTGGGGAGGAGAGTGACTAGACAGATGGCTGACTGGGTGGGGGAATGTTTGCATGTCTAAAACTGACAAGAGACAAGTGTCTACCCTACTCTATATGTGTATGTACATAGAGAGAGACCAGAGTATCTAACAGGGGAAATGCCTGCAAATAAGTGAGAGCAACAGAGAAACACAAGAGGGCTGTGCCAGAGTCACAGCCAAAGACACCCAGACGTGCACAGGTTCAAACTCACTGCTGGTCAGAGAAACAGACTAAGACAACGCTAATCTGGCAATAAGGGAGCACGGATTGCTACCTCAGGCTGCAGGGACGGCAGGCAAGTATAGGTGGGTGCAGCTGCTTGGGACCCAGCCCGAGGAGATACGAGCTCACAACTTGAGGCAGCCAGCGCTTCTGGTGCATGTGCTGGAGACCTCCCCCAGGTGCAAAAGGACGTGCCCCTAGAAGGGTGGCACCAGAGCAGGGGTGGGGGCAAATGTGGCAGACGACCCCCTGGACCCTTTGAAACACAGAGCAATCCTGACAGCCGTGCTGGATGGGAAAGGAGACCCAGCATGAGGTTTAAATGTGATGCTATTTATGTAGATTAAAAACACACACCTTCCAAGGTGTGACACAGGCTGGTCAGCTCTGGCGAGCAGGCATGAGGAAGGGGAAAGGGAATGGTGATTCATAACAAAAAGAGAGGAGAGTTCAGGGCTCTAGTTGTCTGTTGAGGAGTGTGGCCAGGGCAGCCTCCACACCTGAGGTTTACTCCCACACACGCAAGGCATGCACAGAGCAGTCTCAGTCAGAACCACAGATTTTAGACTAGAGCCTGATACGCTTATTCGAACATTTGTGTATAAGAAGAAAACTGTTGACACAGGGAAGTCTGGAAAAAACCAAATAGAGAGGGCAAACTACCCGAACAGATTCCAACACTCCCAGCATAGCCATGATCAGAAAAGAGAGAGATGGGCATGGGAACAGAACATAGGGCTAAAATCCTCCAGGCCTAGTCAGGGGAGGTCCCAGGTGCTTCTGTCCAGCACCGCTGCTCTTGCATGAGGGGCAGCCTCTCTCCATTCCTGCCACAAGCGTTTGTGGTGCAGACTCTGTTCCAGCCCTGGGCCCAGGGCTAGGGCGCAAGGGTGAGTCCAGCAGACTTGAGTTTGGCCATGTGCTTGTGTAGTCCCCAGTCCAGGGGACACAGGGACAGAAAGAGAGTCACTCAGTCACTTTGGAACCATGATAATTAGCTGTGATGAGAAAGAGTGAGGCTTAGTCAAGTGAGATTTCCTGGAAAGGCGGGCGTTTGCTGAAGGATGAGTCTGCCTACACAGGTGAGGGCGGGTGGTGGGTGTGTTCCAGGGAGGAGAGGTGTCAGGAGGGTGGGGCGAACGTGGAGAGGTGGCACAGGACGCCACTACCCTTGCTGAGGAGTCTGGAGTTCCCTAATAGGCTTACCCCCTTATGTCCGCTTAACCCCATGATCACCCTGCGAGGCGGCCTCTCCTTTCCACAGCTGCCTCTTGAATCAAAGTACACTCATAGGGTTTTAGTGCCAAACGGTCCATTCTACAGATGAGGGAAATGAGGCCCAGAGAGATGAAATGGCTTATGGAAGGAGGCAGAGAAGGAGGGTCTTGCCAGGCTTTGCACAGGCCCCGCTGGGCTGGCCTCTGGGTGATCCGTGGCTGTGGCCTCCCCAGCCCCAGTGCCCTGGCAGGTGGGAACACAGCCTGCATTTCCCTCTCAGAAGCTCAGGGCTTTGAGTTTAAGCAAAGCTATCGGGGGTTTAAATACTGTCATTGATTATTGTAAGTGGGCTTATGAGCCTTATCGGCTTAGATTTGTATCTGCAGGAGAGCTGTTCATCTTAAATAAATATGTTTTTAATAATCTCTGAGTATTTATGGAGCATAAAGCTGTCAGAGAAAACGGAGACGAAGATTCCTGAAGTCACTTACTGTACGGCCCCAGCGCCAATTCATTATGAAAACAGGCTCCCAGCAGGACGGCGGCTTCGGGCTGTGGCAACCAGCGGAAGACTCAGGCGATTATCATCTCGAATCAGTTTTTAATAAGCGGGTGCTGGTTATTTAACCTACAATAACCATTTAACAAACATAGTAAATTACTTGAGGGTTTGACAACATCCTCTGCTCCTCCCAGGACCACCTGTGCCCTGGAGGTCTTGACAGGAAGTCGGGGGAGGATGTTTCCCCCCACCCCACTCTGCCAAGTCTCTACTGTAGTGGTCTAGAGAGTGATCCACATCCACCCAGGCCTCTGATTTTGAGGGGCAGGGTGGGTGCCTGGGCAGAGCAGGGGCTGTGTGGGCACCTGTTTTGTGCCTTCAGCAGCACTAGGTGTGCCCCTTTCTGGTGCTGGCAGGAAGGCTGAAGGGCCGCCAGGAGGCGGGGACCCACCCTCTGGGCCCAGGCGGCTTGCAGGCCCCTCCCCACCCTGTGCCAGGTTAGTGTCCAGCCTCTGTGAGCTGAGGCTCCTGCCCACTGCCCGTCCCCTCTGGCCTCCCTTCTTCCTGGAGAGCTGAGCACACAGCACGCTTGCCCATTGCCTGTGTTCCCCATAGCGCACCACCCTCCCCGGCATCCAAAAACCCCTGTGTGTCTTAATTCGTGTGAAGCAGCTGCTGCTCCCACCGTGCCCTCTGTCGCCTACCAGCAGGATGTAACGTTCACTGAGCATCTACTCTGTGCCTGGTACCATTCTGAGCACTTCACACATACTCATTTTGTCTCCCCTACCGCATTAGTACTTCCTTTTCAAGATGAGGGGACTGAGGCCCAGTCACTTGTCCACGTGGTGTTTGTAAGTGGCATACCCGATTGCAAACCTGGCCACAACTCATTGCCCAGCACTTCCAATACCCCAGTACCTAGACCGTGATGCTCTGGTTATCTGTGAACTGTCCGTGCGGTCGTGTTTAAGGCTATGTCAGAGTCAGCTCAGGCGGTTATAACAAAACACACCACGTGTCACCTAATGACGGGGCTACGTTTCTGAGAAATGCGTTGTCAGGCGAGTTTGCCATCTTGTAAACATCATAGAGTGCATGCACCCAACCTGGATGGTATGGCCTACTCCATACCTAGGCCATATGAGACAGTCTATTGGTCCTGGGTTACAACCCTGCACAGCCTGTGGTGGCACTGAATACTGTAGGCAGTTGGAACACAATGGTGAGAATCTGTGTATCTAAGCATACTAATCATAGAAAAGGTGCAGTAGAAATATGGTATTAACAGTAAAAATTGGTGCAGCTGTATAGGGCGTTTACCATGGCTGGAGCCTGCAGGACCAGGGACATGGCTCTGGGTGAGTCGGTGAGCAAGTGTGGGTGAATGTGAGGACCCAGGACACTACCAGCACTACTGCAGACTTTATAAACAATGGACACTCAGGCTACACCAAATCTATAAAAACTGCTTTTCTTTCTTCAGTAATAAATGAACCTTAGCTTCCTGGAGGTCCGTTGTCATAGATGTGGCCCGCTGGTGATGGAACTGTAGTAATGCGGCACATGGCTATACCACAAACGGGGTGGTTTAAACAACAGAAGTGTGATTTCTCACAGTTGGTGCCAGATGACCAGCCTTGGGAGACTGCGGGCTGAGCCCCAGGTGAGCGCCTAGTGAGGGCTTTCAGCCTGTGGAAGCCCTGAAAGCATGTGAAGGATTGGGCTCTTTTCTCTCCTCTTAAAAGGACACCAGTCCCATCATGGGGGACCCACTGCCATGGCCTCATCTAAGCCTAAGTACTTCCCAAAGACCTCACCTTCACATGCATTGGGGATTAGGGCTTCAACATACAAATTTTGTGAGGGCACAAATACTCAGTTTATACTCACTTAGAACAGCAAACTCATTTTATTGTGATCTCTCCTGGTTCCTGGTGGGTGAATAGTCTCGGACAGGTGTCTCACAGGGTGTAGTCACACACAGGGGCTGGGACTGGTGTCATCTGGAGGCTCGCTTCCTCCTACGTCTGGCCATCAGCCTGGGAGTCCCTGGCCAGGGGGGCCCTGAGGCTGGTCTGGGATGGGTGGCAGATTTGCCCGGAAGGGCCCCTGGACGGGAGCTGCAAGCCACGCAGGAAGCAGCTGGTAGCTGAGCAGCATGTGAGGGTTTGAGTTTATGTGTGTGTGTGAGACTGTGGTGAGAGTTGTGGGTGTGTGAGGGAGTGAGCGTGTGAATGTGTGGGTGTGGGGGAGTGTGTGATCGTGTGTGATCATGTGAGTGTGTGTGTATGAGGGAATGTGGGTGAGAGAGTTGTGAGCGCAGGCCCTTGTTCCCTCCCCTTGCACTTCTCTTCTTCAAGCATTTTCTTGTGAAAGCCGTGTGGAGCACAGCACCGGCGAGCGTGCAGGATGTGTCTGGAAGACTTCAGGTACTGCCAATGAGCAGAGACTCACTAGGGGAGTGTGTGCAGACCCTGGCAGCCTCCTGGCGCCTTCCTGCTCGTGTTCCCTACTTGCCCCATGACTATTGTGACACTCCGTGGCCACACGTGTGTGTGTGTGTGTGTGTGTGTATGTGTGTGTGTGTGTGTGTGTGTGTGTGTGGCTCGCCACCTATGAACATCCTCAATAGTGTGTTGCTTGAACTTCTCGGTATCTTTAAAATGAGCAAAGTGGAACCAGACCGGTGTGTCCTCTGTGATGTGACACTCACAGGTGCCTTTGTTTCTGAGGCTCATCCTGGTGCTATGCTCCCCTGCAGAGCTGTCGCTCTAGTGCCATGTGGTGTTCCAGGTGTGAACGAACCACTCCTTATTGTCCGTTCTGTTGTGGTGGACACAGGAACTGCTCCTAGGCCTGTTTTCTGTTGAAGAGCGCTGCTGCTGGGAGCTTGTCTAGACAGTTCCCGGGCTGGGAGGAAGTGGCAAGGCCGCAGGTGTGGGAATGGTCCACCATGGTTCCAGCGGCAGCCCCATCCCCTCCTGGCAGCAGGGCTGACACACTCCCCATTTCCTATGTTTTCCTCACCACCCCTCACCTCCAGTTCCTTCCCCCACTCCCTACCATGATGGACTCTAGACATTTGTTGAGGTCTTGTTGTGCTTGATCAGAGCAGTCTAGTGCTGAGGGTGGTGACATCCCAGTGACAAGGAGCATCCTGCACCCACCTCAGCGACCCCTGCTGCCTGGGTAGGACCTCGACTCAGGCCCATCTCTGCTCCTCCCTCACAGCGACCCAGGCAAGCTCCACTTTTCTGTCTTGACCAAACTGTGTCCAAAACACAGCCCCTGGATGAGGACAGCATGACGCTCTTGGGTCCGCCCTCTCTGGGGGAGGGCCTCCCCACCTCCGCATCAGCTCTGGGCTCCTCCTGCCCTTAATTCTTAGTTGTCTTCTGTGGGAAGCCGGTTGGAAAATGGTGGGGAAATGGCTGTTTGTCGCCGGTTTTCCAGGTGGTTTGTAAATGCTCCCAAGGAAATGCTTCTCAGTAATGAACAAGGCCCCTGTGCACGCTGAAATTGCATGGGCAATTAACCCCACTGGCCTGGCGCCCATGAGGAACACCCCTGGCTGCTGCCTGCCGTGTAGACACCTCCCTGGGAGGGAGTCTAGGATTCCCACTGTGACCCGTCCCCCTCCCCCAGTTTCTTCTTACCTGGGGAGGGTGTCAGGATAGGGTGGGTGAGCAGTGGGTGGGTTGGGGGCAGCTGGGCTTCACAGGGAGTGCTTTTCTCTCTCCTGCTGAGAAATCATCCAACTTCCATGGCTTTGAATTCCTGGGGGATTTTGAGGTCGCGAGGACCTGCAGGGCATTGTTTGTGGTCCTATCCCTGGACTGCACCCTTGAGGTAGGCATCTGTGGGGATAAGTGGGCGGGAAGCAGGTAAGTTGCGTGTCTGTGATGCACTCTGTGGTCACCAAGACAACAAACACAACTCTTTTCAGCACAGCATTGACACCTTTGTGCCTGGCAAAGAATCAGGGGCCATTTTCTTTCATGAGACTCTTTTCTATCAGGGAGGAGGAAAACCCTTGCTAGAACCCCTCCCACCCTCCAGGATTGACCTGTACCTCTATGAGTTGCCCAGCAGGCTGTGAGGCTGTGAATATCCAGCATTTTTAAGCTCAATGGTGGAAGGTAGACTTCTTTAGGTAAGAAGAGAGTAGAGCAGCTGTGGAGAGGCAGAGCTGGGCATTGTAGATTGCTAGGAGTTCGCCAGTACAAGAAAGCACAGGCTGAGAGAATAGCACATGAAAGGACCAGATGTTCTCTGGTGGCAAGTGTAGGGACCAGGGGAAGGGAGTCGCTGGGATCAGGTTGGGTTTCTCAAAAGTCTCAGATTCCCTTCTGTGGGCCACAGAGAAACATTTAGTTTTCCCAGGGGGTATAAGATTACTCAGTTTACCCTCTTGCACCTTTCCAGGATGCCCAGAAATTTCTGTTGGAACACCTCCCAAAGTCACCAGGCCCCCCTTAAACATCACCTCCATCTGACAGTGCCCACCTGCCTCTGTCCCCCAAGCCTCTGAATGTCTGAGGTGGGGAGGGCAGAGGATGGGCTGAGGTGCAGACTCTGGGTGGCAGGCAGCTGGGGTCTAACTAGCTTGTGGCCCTGGGACATCACCTCCTTTGCTGAGCCCTCACTCCCTGTCCATAGAGTGGATGGTAACAAGACCATCCCAAGGTCATGTGTGATTTAGTGGGCTTGGCATGTGGAAGGTGCTTAGCAGACAGATGCTCAACACCCAAGCATGGTTACTAAGCACCTACTGTGTACTATCACAGGGCATAAAGCTGAGAACAGGATGGACAAGGTCTTGTCTCTGGAGCCGATGCTCTGTGAACATTGAGATCGTTCCAGAAGGGAGGTTAGCAGGTCAGTGTGTCAGCAGCTAGGGTGCGTCAAAGGGCTCAGACCTGAGCGTCCAGGAGCCAGCAGGGCAAAGCACCCCAGGAAGAGGGACTAGCAGAACAAAGGCCCTGAGGCAGGAACATGCAAGCACATCCCAGGAATGAGGAGGCAGAGGAGGGGCGGGGGCAGCTGTCATCTGTCATTTGTCATCAAGTGGCTGTGATTATTATTAGGTCAAGTTCTGCCCTGGGCTTGGCAATGAATTGGCAGCAGGGCCAAGCCCTGTCCAGGGTGCTGAGTGGCCCACATGGGACTATGACTACCAGACCAGAGGGCTGTGCTGGGACCAGCACACCCCCCCCCCCCCGCCGCTGCTATGCAGCCTCTGAACATCTCCATAAGCAGCTTCCTCCTCTGTGGGGTGGGGTGATAGCATCCATTTTCACCTAAGGGGGAAAGCCTGGCATACAGTAGGCCCACACCACATGCTAGCAGCTGCTAGTCATTTCCTTGCTGCGTCCTTCTGGCTGTGCAGCTGAACAAGTCTCTCCTCTGAGTCTCAGTTCCAGTGCTCTTCACAGAGGTGGGGACAGTGATGCCTCCTGGGCATGATGCTGGGAAGACAAAGTGAGGGAGGCGTGCCAAAGCAGCCCTGGTCCTGCTCGAAGTCTGGCTCCCCAGGCTCCGAGGCCTTTTCTGCCTTAATCAGGGATAGGAGCTAGGAGCCCTGCCTCTGTGGAGGTTCCTCCCATCTTGCAGTGTTAGCGTGATCCTCACCCATCATGCTGGCACCCCCTTCTGCCCTGTGGCCTGTGGACTGGGCTTTAGAGCACAGCAGGGAGCTCTCCTGGGACCCATCTGTGCCCCCATGGGAAGCCTTGCTGAGTGGGCATCTGGGAGTAGCAGTGAAAGACACTATAAAAAAGCCAGTGAGTAAAGTGAGAGGCCTGCTCTCTCCTGTTAATAACTCCAGCAAGAGCCTCTTTGCCATGGGATTCAATTTATTCCCATCTGGGCCCTGCTGTCTCCATCAATTCGACTAATAAAGAGAGGTGGATGGCCATGACCCGGGCCTCCACGGAGGCCTCTTCCGAGCTAATTAACCGGCCTGAACAATCCCTTTTAATACTTCTGTGCTTAATGCCCTAAAAGGAAAGAATGAGCTGGGAATGGGGGAGGGGGGCTGCGAGCTGCAGCTGGCTAGGGGGATGGGGAGGAGAGTTGGTCCCTCCGGACACCACCTGGGGAAGCAGGGGAGTGAGGGAGATGAAGAGACTGGTCCCAGGAGCCCAGCTGGCAGACCCTGAGTTAAGAGTCCACTGTGTGAACCCCAGTTTTCTCACTTACGAAGTGGGGGTGTTCTTGCTGCTAAGAGAGACAAGGACAGATTGTTGTGAACGCATGTTGTGTGAGACAAACCCAAAGAAACAAGGAGTGCGGAAACATTGCAATGTGCAAAGTGTGTCTCTGGAGGGAGCCACGGAGGCTGGGGCTCCGTGTCTCTGTGGGAGGGACAGTCCAGAGGCTGGGGTGTGGGGAGGCGTGCTGTCACTGTACACTCCAGAGTGGAGAGCAGCTTAGGTGCCAACCTGCCTGGGAGTGAGCTGGGCTCAGCACTTCTCAGCCCTGGGGCCCTGGACAAGTGTCTTTACCATTTATCTCAATGTGCTCATACATCAGGTGGGAATAAGAACAATCTTCGTCAGCTGCTCCGAAGACTGTGAAATAATGTGGGTAAAGTTCTTGGTTACTTCTCAGTAAATACTAGTCATAATAATAATTGTTATAGTTGTGGTTTGAATTCTTACCTAGCATGTATACTAGCTATTTAAAAGGCATCCCTTTATTTTGAAGGGCACACAGACACAATTCCATTCCCCTGGGGGTCACAGGGATTCCTTCGTGCCTGCCTAGCACCAAGCCCGGGGCTGGCTGCTCCTTGGCATGCACTCCAGCAAACTTCTCAAGCCCATGGTGTCTGTCACTGTAGCAGAAAAGGGTGCCCTGGATGACTGCGTATGCTGTTGGGCCTCTCTGTATCTGTGTCCCCACTTGCAAAATGGGCTTGTTCGTGTCCAAGTCACTTCTCTGCCCAAGGACAATGGCTGGCAGCCCCTCCTGTGTTTAAGAATGAATTTTCTACTTAGCTGCAGAGAGTGTGGTCAGCATTTAACCTCCACCCATCAGCTCCTCTGAGGTCTGCCTCAACTGCAAGGAGCCACTTCAGTGGAGGCCTTGGTCTTCCCAGAGCAGCCACATCCAGTGACTGAGCAAAGGGCACATAAAGACTCAGCTATTCCAGGCCCTGGTAGAAGCTCTGGCTGGCAGTATTGTTCCAGAGCTCTCTGCTGGGTTGGCCCATGATTTGTGGGGCTGCTCTCTCTCTCTCTTTCTCTCTCTCTCTCTCTCTCTCTCTCCACTTCTATTCTAGCAGAGTTCCTACAGCAAGCATGTAGGATATGCCTGGGAAAGCCTCTGGGTTTCAATGCAGATGCATGTCTCCAGCTCTCAGTTCTTGCAACCTCCAGAACCAGGTGTCTGTAGCCAGGCCTGGGCAGCCAGTGGCATTTCAGACTCAATGTAGCCATGCTGGGCTTCTGGCAATGTACCCTCCCCCAGATCTGCTCCTCTTACAGTCTTCCTGCATCATCAGAGTGCTGCTGCCTCCTTCCTTAGCAGGGATAACATTTGGGGGCATCTTCAGTTGGCTCTTTCTCACACAAGTGATATCCCATCCATTGGAAAGCCCCACAGCTCTGTCTTCAAAGCACCCGTGGCACTGCTCGCTCCCTTCCCTGCTGGTGCCCCGATGGAGGCTCCTACAGTTTTCTGGCTGACCATTGTCATAGTCTCTCTGCTGGCCTCCCTTCCCCATTCTTGGCCTCTTCTGTCTGCTCTCTGTTCAGCAACCACAGTGCCCATCACAAAACTTAAGCCAGGTCGTGTCTTGCCTCTGCTTAAAACCTTCTGTTCTTTCTCAATCTTATCCAAAATGGACCAAAGTCCATCCCTGGCCTGCGATCTCCCTTGTGGCTTGCCCCAGCTGACATTCACACTTCACCTCCTGCTCTGGCTGCTGCCTGCCCTCCTGCTCATTCTGCACCAGCCATGTGGCCACCTTCAACACACCATGCACTGCTCTGCCTCAGGGCCTTGGCACCTGCTCTTCCCTCTGCCTGGAGTGTCCTTTCCAGATGTCTTCACACCCTTCAGACCTCTGCTTCAATGTCACCTTTCCATATGTTCCCCCTTGCCACCCAGCTGCTCCAGTCAATCTACCTTCAGAGCACCTAGCATCACCAAATCGATACTTATATCTACACCTCCATCTACACCTATATCTACATCTACACCTGCACTTCTACCCACCTCTACATCTATAGCTATATACAAGTCTACACCTAAACCTACACCTAGAGATACACATGTGCCATGTCTATACCTAGTACACTTACATCTATACCTGTGTATATGGATTGACTCTGTTGACTCTCACTGAAAGATGGTAAACTCCATGAGACTTTATCTATTTTGTTATCTGATGTATCATCAAGAATACTTGAGGCCAGGCTCAGTGGTTCAGTCTGTAGTCACAGCACTTTGGGAGTGGATTGCCTGAGTCCACAGGTTCGAGACCAGCCTGGGCACCTTGGTGAGACCTAGCCTCTACAAAAATGAAAATAAAAAAATAGCCAGGCATAGTAATGGGTACCTGTAGTTCTGGCTACTTGGAAGACTGAGGTGGAAGGATCACCTGAGTCCAGCAGGTCAAGGCTGCGGTGGCCGTGAGCCTGCCACTACACTCCAGCCTGGGTGACGGAAGGGGAATCCAATTCAAAAAAAAAAGAGAATACTTGAAACATGGTTCATACACATTGAGATGTGCTATAAAACACTTACCAGATTTTGAGGATTTAGTTCAAAAAAGGATTGTAGAAGAGCGCATTCGGAATTTTATATTAATTACATATTGAAATGAATCTCAGCTGTTTTACCTGTCTTTTAAGATATGGCTACTAGAAAATTATATTTCTGTTGGACAGAACTGTTTCAGAGAGTAGCCTGTAGCACGTCTTGGATTTTCTCGACCTTGTGTTTCCATCGCTGGGGGACCTGGCTTCAGACCCCAACACTGGCGGGAAGCTGGGGGTGGTGGCAGGGGCCAGAGCGCTGTCCACTCTATGGTGCTGAAAAGACACCTCAAGGGCCCAATCCTGCAGCCAGGCAGAGGGTCTTCAGGTCACTTACTAACTCTGAGTCTCAGCCTCTGACTTGTTTAATGGCCCCAGAGTCTTCAAGCATGCCCTTGCCCTGCCAATGAGTCAATTCCAAGTCCTAGCCCCGTGCCATGTAGCAGGCACACAAACAGAAGAGGGGAGGCATCCAGTCCTGAAGACATGCTCCTCTCTGTGGAAAGCAAAGCTTTTGCAAACAAAACATTGGGAAGTCAGCCTGTAATTAGAGCAGTAAATCTTGTGGCCCTGGTGGCATGCATGGGAGAAGGTAGAGGACAGGAAGCTCAATGCAGGCTGGCGGGGTCAGCACATTGTCTTTCGGGAGGCCCAGACTGGCCTTAAACACAGCAGTGTACAGATGGGTGACCCTCCCACCATTCAGATCGCTTTTGTTAGATGTCCATATGCTGTTCTGAGACTGTGGGGATAAGACAGATGGGGGTCTTGCCTTTAGGGCTGTTGTCACAGGGGAACCGATGGCCCCGATTCAGAATAAGGATGGCCTCCCTTCATACCTGGGCATTCTGGGACTTTGGGCAGAGCATCAGGCCCAGGACTAGGCTCCAGACCCTGGCTCTGTCCCTTCCAGCTTTGTGGCTGCAGTTAAGTCACTCCAGTGCTCTGTGCCTGAGCCTGCCTCCTCATCTGCGACGTGGTTATCCTGCCAACCCCGGGCTTTCTCATTTAACTCTACCATCAATGCTGTGAGACAGACACCATCATCTCATTGCACGGGTGGGGAGGTCGAGGAACAGGGAGATGCATCAACCTGCCCATGGCCACACAGGTTGCAAAAAGTGGGAAAAGGGGTACGCCTGGGCTTGAAAGTGACTAGCACATCAAGAGCATCTGCCAGAGCTGGTGGTTGTCTCAGTTCCTTGCCGATGCCTCTTCCTCCACGAGGAAGTCAGCTCCAAGGGTGGCCCTGTCCATTCCAGCTCCTCAGGTAACACAGCAACTGGCGCAGGTCTGGTGCCCAATGGATGGTTGTGGAAGGTCTGGGGAAAAGGACACCACCTAGATAAGGTGGTCACGGAAGGTACAAAAAAATTCTTTTGCATTTTTTATTGTGGTAAAATACAGTTACAAAACTTACCATCTTAATTTTTAAGCAGACAGTTCAGTGGCATTAAGTATATCCATACTGCTGTGCAACCATCACCACCATCCATCCACAGAAGTCTTTTCATCTTGCAAAACTAAAATTCTGTCCATTAAACAATTGCCTGCACCCTCCTCCTCCAGCCCCTGGCACCGACCACTCTACTTCCTGTCTGAAAGCGACGACTCTAGGGATCTCATATATGTGGAATCATGCAATGTTTGTCCTTTTGTGTCTGGCTCATTTCACTCAGCGTAACGTCCTCAAGGCTCATCCTTGTTTTTTGATGATGCATTGTAGCATGTGTCAGAGTTTCCTTCCTTCTAAAGACAAAATAATATTCCAGTGTATGTGTAGATCACATTGTGTATATTCATGCATCTGTCAGTGGACACTTGGGTTGTTCTCTCTTGTGGTTGTTGTGAATAATGCTGCTGTAAACATGGGAGTGCAATCATCTCCCTGAGTCTGTTTTTGATTCTTTTGGGTGTATACCTGGAAGTGGAATTGCTGGGTCATATGGTAACCGTTCCTTTTAAAAACAAAAACAAAAAACTGTCATACTGTTTTCCAGTGCAGTTGCACCATTTTTACTTTCTTACCAACAGTGCACAAGGGTTTCAGTTTCTCCATATCTGCATCAACAGAATCTAGTAATTGAACAGGTGGGGTGAGGGAGGGAGTTATTGCATTAACTAGGGCATTTATTTTCAGATTGCTTTGACATTTAGGCCCTTGCTGACCCTGGAGGGACCACCCTTCTCAGGGCTAGCCAAGGTTTAGATAGAAAATAACCACCCAGGAACACACACCTTTCATATGCAAACCACCTAACCCAGATCCTACACCCCCAGTCACCCTCTCTATGGGGCTCTCACATGTCTACCTGCCCTATTCATCTCAAGGCCAGGTACCAAGGACAGGCTCTACCCCAGAGCCTGCTGAAACTATTCAAGTGAGGTAATCCTTTACCCCTCCTACCTGTTCTCTCCCACAGAAACCACAATACAAGCTCTTGCCAGTACCCCACCACCACCACCACTCCTGGGTCTCCTGACCTGCCCTGGTGCTTCCCTGTTTGGCCTCATGTGATGTGCCCCTCCCCCTTGGGAATTGTGAGTAAGAAACTATCTTTTCATGGCAGTCCTCTACTGCTCTGTGAACTTGCCCATACTTGAATAATAATACAGCCGATATTTTAAAACAGCCCCTGAGATCAAGACACAAGCCCTGGCATGTGTGTCTGGGAAAGGCATCCTCTTCACTTCACCAGTAGGCCGCCTTCTTTGGCTTTCTGGGCCAGCAGAGACAGGGCAGAGAAACCCCAGACTGTGGGACTCAGTCCGCCATCCCCTCCCATCTGCCCCCATCCATTTTCCTGGTGGGAGAATGTTCTCGTGGTAACTTGGTGAGTGACAGTGGCCAATTCTTTTCCTAACAGGTGGGTCAGCTGCGACTCAAAGGATGGAGAGGGGGCGGTGGGTTGTTTTTTTAATTAAAAAGAAAATATATTGCTATAGTTACATCTACATTAAAAAGCATTCAGGAGAAACTGTGGGTAACCCACACTCTCCTATCTCTAATACGATGACTATCTTACTTTCTCTAGGACCCATCTTTTTATTTATTTGGTCAGTGGTCCTTACCATTTCTCTTCACTCCATCCACAACGCACCCAGGTGAAAGCGCTGGCCTGGGCAGGGCAGGGTGACAGTCTTTCACTTACCATCCCACTGAGGCTTTTCCTGTGTCGCTAGGTGGTCTCCTGGCTGGCGGATTTTGCCAGTTGAGTGCTTTCGTGGAAGGAGGGGGTGGGCTCTCCTGCAGCTGTTGAGTGCAAAGGGCTGGTCACAGCCACAGGAAGGAAGTCCAGAAACGGGGCCAGGTCCAACAGGCCATAAGTGAGCTGCCAGATCCAAGGGAGGGAGGCGGAGGGCACAGCCAAGTCGAGAAGCCAAGTCCCTGTGGGCTGAGCTGGTGAGCGCACAGCCAGGCTGGGCAGGAGCCAGCGCAGGGCAGCCCAGGGGCCAGCTGCTCCAGGTTATATTTGGCCTGTGCTGCCAGGGACAGCGGGGGTACCAGGGCATCCCAGGCTGATGCACCATACGCTGTCTAAGCGGTCGCTGGCATTGGGAGGGTAGATAGCTTTCCATCTTGAGGGCATTATTTAGAAATGTTTCAGTTAAGAAAAAAGGGGGAAGCGGAAGCTGTTTGGAATAAAAGAGACTGAGAAGACATAGCAGCCAGACACAATACAGCGACTTGTTTGCGTTCTGATTCCAACAAACCAACTCTACAAACATAACTAAAGGCATCTGAGATTTGAACATGGGCCAAGAATTAAAAGACATTAAAGAATTATGGCTTTGTTGGGTGTGATGATATCGTGATTAGATTTTTTAAATCCGTATCTGTTAGAATCACAAATGGAAGTACTTACGGGTAAAAAAAAAATGACGATGTCTGCAATTTGCTTAAAAATACCAATAATATTGGCTGTGAGCTCTTAAATGTAAACCCGGGGCTGGGGGGGGGGGGAGGTGGCACATGGGTTCATTGTCCTATTCCCTCTGTTTTTATGTAGACCTGACATTTTCCTTAATAAAATGCCACAAAGTATTTCAACCAATGTATTCTCTTTCACGACTTTTTTTTTGTCCTTCCTTTGCACTGCTTCCTGAGGATGGGCTCCCAGGGGGTGGGATTACTGGTTGCAGGGGCTCCAGCACAGTTTTGTTCTGGTTCTGCACATGTCAAGCTGCTCTTCCATGGGACAGTGCAGGCTTATGCTGCTGTGGGCACAGGGTCTCTGGAACCACTGCTGGGCAACCCTGCTAGCACTTATTTCAGTTTTCAACTTTCGCTAATTCGGTAGGTATAAAGGTATTTTTATTTGCCTCTGGTTAACCATGAGCTGCATTAGCCATCCCTTAGCCCTGCCCACAGTTACCTATGGGATGTTTTGTTTGGAGAAATGTTTGGAACCCGCTCTTATAATTTGGATATATGGCCCTCCAAATCTCAGGTTGAAATTTGATTCCCAATGTTGGAGGTGGGGTCTGATGGAGGCCTTTGGGTTTGGGGAGTGAATTCCTTGTGAATGGCTTGGTGGCCTCCTGTCGGTGATGAGTGATTCTTGTTGGCTCTATTTGTTCCTGCGAGAAGTGATTGTTTAATAAGAGCCTAGTGCCTCCCTCCTCTCTCTCCTCTTTCCTCTTGCCATGCAATGCCAGCTCCCCTCCCTTTCCCCTTCCCCTTCCGGCACCAGTGGAAGCTTCCTAAGGCCTCACCAGAAGCAGATGGCAGTGCCATGCTTGTGCAGCCTGCAGAACTGTGAGTCAGATAAAACAAGAGGTTATAAATACCCAACCTCAGGTATTCTTTTATGGCAACACAAAGGGACTGAGATGCCTACAGATGACTTTGACTTTCTGCCCTTTTGATGTGAACATTACCCAATTTTTGTTAGTTTTTAATGTACAGAAAGCATTTATGTCTGCATTATTAACCCGCTCTCTTCTTTACTTTCTATACTTCTATCTACCAAAGCATCAACCACTTTTCCACTAGGTTTTCTATGATTGGATTGCTTACAGTCAAGTATTTAATTTATCCAAGTTTAATTGAGTCTATGATGCAAAGTATAGATTCTTTCTTTCTCTCAAATTGGTTTCCAGATACCTCAGCATCACTCTGAATGAGTTCCCTCTTCACCATGATTTGGTCTTGAAGTCTGTGAACAATGACCTCTTCGTGTGTCTGAGGGGTGCTGTCTCAAGGCTCAAAACTTTTTCTCCAGTTCGTGTCTACATGTTGTGGCTATGCTACACACTGCATCAGGCACTGTTACTTTAGAGTGTGCCCTGACATCTGGTGATCCTGGGGTCTGTACTCTGGCTCCTCAAACTCTGACCACGCCCTCTTGCCTCGCCGGGATCCTCCCAAGGCCCAGGACCTGGATTTCAGTTCTGCCACCAGCTGTGTGAGTCTGCCACAAATCCCTCAGCCTCTCTGGGGCAGTTGCATGTGGGACCTGCCAACCAGGTGAAATGCCTGCCCATCATGTGCTCAGTCCATGCTGGCACTTTAGGATTTTTTTTTTTCTTTTTTGAGTTGGAGTCTCACTCTGTCGCCCAGGCCGGAGTGCAGTGGCATGCTCTCAGCCACAGCAACCTCGACCTGCTGGGCTCCGGTGATCCTTCTGCCTCAGCCTGCCAAGTAGCTGGAACTACAGGTGCGCGCTACCACGGCTAATTTTTTGATTTATTGTAGAGATGAGGTTTCGCCAAGTTGTCCAGGAGGGTCTTGAACCTGCGGGCTCAGGCAATCCACTCCCCTCAGCCTAGGATTTTAAAACTATTCCTAGGGTACTGAGGCTGCAACTTGGGTGGGCTTGGGGGAAGCTGGGGCATCTCCTCTGGATGGGGTCGGCTGCCATCCCTCTTGGCAGGGAACACCCTGTTAAAGGGTCCCTGCCAGCCTGCAGAATCTGGGGGTCCACACTGGCTCAGGTGAGAGGTATGGAGGCACCTCATCCACGTGTGAACCTTCGCAGCTGGCAGCCCCGTTTCCATGGTTACGGCCTGGGGATGAGATCACCTTCTCTCTCCCAGGCCTGGGAGCACCAGGCATTCTGCCAAGGAGGCCCTCCCTGGTGCAGGGTGGGGTACAGTGGCCTGGCTGTCCCTCCTGGACAGCAAGGGTAGAGCCACAGGGTGCCGGTTGGGTGTCATGAAGCAGAACCTGAGAAGCAAGCTCGTGGAGTCAGAGCCATGTAGCTTGTTAGTTCTGGTCCTCCAAGAAGCAGCCACTGAGATGGAATGAAGCATGCAAGAGGTTTATATGGGAAGGCGCAGCACGCCAAGCCCAAGGAGATGTCCCCCTTTCCAAAGCCCAGAGTCCCAGTTCTCTTCAGGGAAGACTTCGACGGCCACGCTCGTGTGTCTCCCCAGGAAAAGGCATAGAGGGAGGGCCCTGAAGCCCTGCGGGGGAGGCTGGGGCACCAGACCCTCGGAGAAGGGGCTCGGCACACTCGTTGTCCCCAGCAAGAAGATGAGCCCTCGAGGTTTTCGTGGGAAACACGGGGTGAAGGGAGATTCCCCGGAGTCCCGGGCGACGACTGGGCGGTGGGGGGCCGGGAGAATTTGGAGAGAGGAGGCCGAGGAACAAGAAGCAGGACACAGGAGAATGAGGAGGCGTGTGAGCGCAGGTGCCTGAGGGGGACGGTGTGAGGTGGTGGGAAGAAGGGCGGAGAGAAAGGATGGGAGCGGGCACTCGGAGGGGAGGAGGCTCAGGAGGGGGAGAGAGGCTGGGGGGCAAGGAAGGACTGGGGGAGGGGCTGTGGGTGGGGAGGAGAGGCTCAAGGGGGGGGTGAACTTCGGGCGAAGGAGGGGCTCTGGAGAG
>NW_007251445.1:211369-223182 GCF_000164805.1 Carlito syrichta | reverse complement strand
CCCGGCAGGGGGGCGGACCTCTGACTTGTCCCACAGGGAATCAGGGAGCCCGCCAATGAACCGGAGTGTGCTTATAGTCCGCGGGGCATGTGGAAGCAAGCAGAACTCCCCCGCGGGGCCGCCGCCCCGTGGCCTCTAGCTCACCTCCGGCTGCCCCAGCCCCTTTGCTCCGACACACCAACCTTTGTCTCCCAGACTGCTCTGAACCTTTGTACTTGCTGTTCCCTGCGGCTCATCCTTTCTGCCCTGGTGTCCCCTCCTCACAACCCCAACTCAGCCCCGCCTCCCCCAGGGGCATCTCCCTGCCTGCTGTCCTTATCACAATGAATAGCCTCCAGTCGTCCTGATGGTGTTTTTTGTTTACTGCCTGCCTCTCCCCACAGACTTGCCACCTCCAACCCTGATGACTTTGTCTTCTTTGTGCACGATTGTAACCCCGACATTAAAACACACCTGGCACATAGTAGGTGCTTGCTAGGTATTGTCAAACACCTGAATCCAGTGTTTTTAAATCCTCGTCTGTGGAAGTGGGTGTCTCTGCACTTCGTTTTCAGTGGAGAAGCAGAGGCGGAAAGGGTTTTGAGGTGACCCAGCTGGGGCATGGACACACCGAGCTGGTTCCTCCTTCCCCGCTGAGAGGCCTTGCACAGGCCAGCTCACCTTTCTGGGCCCCACGTGGGCTGTTGGGGTGGTGAGATAAAACACCCATGAGAATGCCCCATAGCACAGGGCCAGGCACCTGGGAGATCCCCCTTTCCAGGCCACAGACGTGCCGACATCCCCTTCAGAGTGGCTCTTCCATCATCAAGGTCGCCCCTAGAACATTCATACCATAGTAGGGCGCGGGGGAGGGGCTGAGCTTGGAAGCTCCTCCGCGAGGAGGGCTGATGTGTGAGGGATTTATGGGACGCTGCTCGAAATGAAAAGCAATTCAATTCAATCCCAGGGTGGCAAGAGGCTTCCCAGAGTCTCTCTAAGTGGGTCTGGAGCAGCGATCAGCGTTGCAAATCTATTAGCGTGCTCGGCATCTGGGGCCCATGTGCATGAGTCATCGGGGTAGGGAGCCAGGAAGCTGCAGCATCCAGCAGACTGCTCATCAATTAAGCTCCTCTCCGTTTAATTAAGACATAAAACATCGCCCTGTGTGTCTGCAGGTGGGGCCAGACACCCAGGGCCATGGCAGCGTTGCAGTCAACCTTGTCACCCAGCTCAGACACCCACCAGGCTGCAAGGCCACCGAGGAGTCACTCTGTTCGTTTTCTTGCCCAGAACTCAGCAGCCCGGATTGGGCCATCTGCTTGCATGCTGCTGGTGACGTGCAGCTCACTACCTCCATCCCTCTGCTGCCCTAGGCAGGATGGGGAAGTAATCAGGGTATGCCTCTGGAATCAGGCTGCCTGTGTTCAGACTGCTTAGCAGTGTAATCTTGGCCCAGTTCTTAGCCTCTCTGTGCCTCAGTTTTCCCATCTATACATAGAAGGATGGGATTAGTACCTGCAGTGCAGGGTTATTTAGAATTAAGTGAGCTAGTACACACAGAGCATGGAGACAGGGCGCAGGGTGTTGACAGTGTCTCTGTATTTGCTGCCAGGATGCCTCCTTCCCACCTTCCCCATCCTCTGACAGTCTGCTCAGCTGTCCCTCAGCCCCTGTGGGCCCCGCCCATGCCTCACATGATCTTGAGTGACTTCTAGGATGCATATTGCCAGACACTGGGCAGCCTTGTCTGGCTCACCCCCTGGACAGGGAGGTCTGAGGAAGGAGCCTGGCTCTATCTGCCCCCATGTCCCCAGTGCCCAGCACACGTGCTCACATAGATGCCAGCATGCACGTGTCCTGGGTGAATGAATTCATGAATGAATTAATGATACAAATAATTCTTTCATGGGCTTTTTTGGGCCCTGGAGAGTAAGATGAAGGGGGACGCTGTGCTCAAAAACTGCCAACTCAGGCATTAGGCAGCTCTGGTTAGGTTCCACTCCCTTGGGGGAGGTCCATCTCATCCTTCAGCCTCAGCATTCCCACCAGCAGAATGGGGCCACACTGGTGCCCTTAGGTGCCTGCTCAACATCTATTCCTTGCTTCTTCCTTAGTAATGGAACAACATTTCAGGGCGGAACAGCCGTTATCTCAGCACAAACTGAGACCTGTTCCAAGTTTTCTTGCAACCGAGAGTGTCCCTGGGGCCCCAACTGGCCAATGGAATGTACATCCGTAGGGTCTTCTGGGGGCTCTGGTCAAGCCTGGGCCTGGCTCCTCCTTTCGCACTTACCACCTTGAACTTTGGGACCGATGCCAGCCCACTAAGAGCAGTGACAGATCAGCCCCTGGACTCCTCGCCGTATGACCACAGTAAACCCCTGTTGGTTTTAGCTTCTGTGAGTTGGGGTCTTCTGTTTCTTAGAGCCAAGTGCACCGCACAGGAATGCCATGATGTCACCACACACAGGGGTACATAGAGCACCCACCCCAGTGCCCTGCACGAAGCTGGTGTCAGTAAGCATGCACGCCCACTCATGCCCAGCCTGGCTCACCATCCTACTGGCCCATGTGGGTAGGAGTGAGGGAGCAGGTGAGACTCCATGCTGTCAGACTGTGTGGCAGAACTCACCCTACCGAGGCCTCCCACCAGGACAGGCCCGAACACCTCCAGTGTGGCAGCACAGGGGGCAGAGCCCCTGGAAGGGAGAACAGCAGGGGTCGGCTGGGGAAAGTCAGGCAGAAGTCTTGGCCTTGAGCTGACTTGGGCAAACAGCATGGCTTTGACTTGAGGACATTTGAGGGAAGGGCTGTCCAGGGAGAGGGGTTTGCAGGTAGAGAAGCCCAAGGCACGGCTCATGATCCCTGGCACACGCGGGCACGGAGGGACTGTGGGAGGTCACTGCAACAGAGCTGGTTAGCGTGGGAGGGACGTGGACATCAGGCCGCAGCCTGGCTTCCTTCTATAAACTGGCGTCCCCAAACTTCCGCCATCTGTATATTTTGTCATGGTGTCATACTGCCTATGCTGTTGTTGACTTCATACATTCTTTTCAATTCTGCTCCCTTTTAGAAACCTAAACAAATGTATCTGTGATCCCGGCAAGAAACTGGAAAGCCGGTAGCACTTGCTATCACCAGAAGGTACCTGTGAACACAAGCACAATGAACGCCTGCAGCAGCCATCGATTCTAGCCAGCGATTTCAACCCGCCAAGGCTCTGGGCCTGATGCCGGCTTTCTCTCGCTCTGAAAAAGGGAGATTAACACGTGCTGGAGAGGTGTTAAAGACAGGCTAGAAACAAGCTGAGACTTCCCGCGTGATGGAGTAAGTAGGATGGGAAGGGAATTAGAAGAGATTTAACATACTCCTGACGTGATGCCTGACTTAATGCTGGTCGACGCACAGCTGTCGACAGAGCCTTCGAGGTCCGTGAGGAGCCACTGCAATACTCTGAGCAAGAAGAAAATACAGTCAAGGAGTGTGTGACTGCAGCACACATGGTCTGACTCGCAGAGGGTGAATGAAATCCTCTCCTCCTTCCGAAAGGGAGATGATACCAGGAAGAGCAGGAGGCAGCGTGAGGAGAGTCACCCAAAGCGTCTGTCTCCTGCTGCAGTCTTACGGTGGACTCTGCCATGCCAGCTGGGTGCAGGGGGCCTTTGGAGGTCTGCTCCTGCTGGGATTATCCTCCCTCAGTGGGAACCATCCTCAGATGCGAAGGAGTGGCCTGTGCAGGGTCACAGAGACGGTGTCTGAGGAGGCAAGAGAACTGGCCTGACCCCAGGACTTACAATCCTGGGATACAGTCCTGGGAGCTTCTGCCTCCAGCACCAATGTCTCTCCCAGTCTTTTCCAGAGGGAAGACCCAGGAGTGCTGCTGGGAGGCGGTGGACAAAAGGGCAGACAGGGAGGTGGCAAAGGGGCAGATGGTATCCTCAGCCGTGAACTGGAGGATACCAGCCCCAGGACAAATTCTAGAATGGACAGTCACATGCTTGGTCTAAGCAACAAAGGCTGACCAACCACCAGGAGTTCACAGGGGCTCACTAAGGAATGCTTCGATGGAAGATCACCATCTTGTGCCACAAGCAGATGGCAATTAAATAAATATGAGGAGGACAAAGCAAAGTTCACTAGTGACTTGCTCTTGTTGCTATCAGTCTCCACTCATTGCATTTTTGTCTAGCTTAGAGGAGTTCACTTTAATGTGAAGAGGCATTCCCAGGTATTTCACCCAAGATTTTCACAAACAATCCAGAGCAAGACAGGGCTCTCAGCTATGATTGTTTTTATGAACATGCACTTTGTGAGTAAATTCTGGAGAATTCAGTGACACGGGAAATTGAAGCAGGAGGCAGAACTATTATAAACTGACACAGAGATCACTGATTCACTTGGGTATGCTTACATGCCCCTAATAAATAGAAAATTGATTACAGTGAAGGGGCTTCTGAAGGTAGCTGAAAGGACAATAAATACATACAAGTAAATAGCTTTCCTATATATATAGCAAACAGTTGAAAAACTGTGATAGGCACAGAGATGTGCCACTCAAAGTCCCTTCTCAGAAGGACTTGTCACCCCACTTCCTGCGAGTGTGGTCAGCAGATAGCCATCAGATATCAGCCCTTTTAGGAATAACCTCAGTAGCAGAGAACCACTTTGACTGAAAGACAAGGTTCTAAGCCGAACTGGACAACTCCCACAGGCTGTTTACGCTCCTCACGGGATCCTTTTGGGGTCAGCTGAAGTGGTCAGGCCTGCTGACATCTCTTGACCTTGACCTCTCTCTGTCCAGTCCTGCTTCTTTCTCCTCTCTCCCAAGAGTCAGCATCCTTGGTTCAACATTCGCAAGACCATAAATGTCATTAAATACATCAACAGATGTAAAAGCAAGGACCATGTGATTATATCATTAGATGCAGAAAAAGCTTTTGGTAAAATCCAGCATCCCTTCTTGACAAAAACCCTCAAACACCTAGGTGTAGAAGGAACATACCTCAAAATAGTAAGTGCCATCTACGATAAACCCACAGCTAACAGATTGCTAAAGGGACAGAAACTGGAAACATTTCCCCTGAAAACTGGAACAAGACAAGGCTGCCCACTCTCACCCCTCTTGTTCAACATTGTGTTGGAAGTCCTAGCTCAGGCAATTAGACAAGAGAAGGAAATCGGGGGTATCCAAATAGGAAAAGAAGAAGTCAAGTTATCCCTCTTTGCTGATGATATGATCCTATACCTTGAAAATCCAAGAGAATCTGTCAAAAACCTACTTGCACTGATAAAAGACTTTGGCAAAATCTCAGGGTACAAAATAAGTGTGCAAAAGACAGTTGCATTCCTATGCACCAATAACAAGCAGGCAGAGACCTAAATTAAAATCACACTCCCATTCACAATAGCCACCAAAAAAATGAAACACCTTGGCATCTTCCTAACCAGAGAAGTGAAAGATCTTTACAATGAAAACTAAAAAACACTGCTCAAAGAAATCCAAGAAGACACAAACAAATGGAAAAATATTCCATGCTCATGGATAGGAAGAAACAACGTTGTTAAGACGTCTATCCTACCAAAGGCAATCTACAGATTCAATGCAATACCCATTAAATTACCAATACCGTTCTTCTCAGACCTGGAAATGACAATGCAGAAATTCATATGGAAACATAAACGACCACCAATAGCTAAAACAATCCTTAGCAAAAGAAACAAAACGGGAGGTATCACACTTCCAGACTTCAAACTTTACTACAAGGCTACAGTAATCAAAACGACCTGGTATTGGTACAAGAACAGGCACATAAACCAATGAAACAGGATAGAGATTCTGGAAGTAAATCCTCAATTCCTCAACCAACTCATCTTTGACAAAGTCTCCAACAACAACCACTGGGGAGAGGAGAACCTATTCAGTAAATGGTGCTGGGAAAACTGACTGACCACATGCAGAAAATTGAAACAGAACCCCTACCTATCACCATACACAAAATTTAACTCTAAATGGATCCAAGACCTAAACATAAAACCTCAAACTATAAGAATTTTAGAAAATGCAGGAGACATCTTTATGGAAATTGGAACTGGCAACCAATTCCTGATCAAAACCTTAAGTGCCCGTACCATAAGAAATAAGACAAGTGGGACCTCATCAAACTGACGAGCTTCTGCAAAGCAAAATAAACTATCAAGAGAGCAAGGAGACAGCCTACAGAATGGGAAAAAAATATTTGCCAACTTATATCTTACAAAGACCTAACACTAGGATCTACAAGGAACTCAAACACGCCAAAAAGAAAAAAAGCAAACAGCTCCTTTAAAAAGTGGGAAAAAGACATGAATAGACACTTCTCAAAAGAAGATATATAGGCAGGCAACAGAAACATGAAAAAGTGCTCAGCTTCACTCATCATCAGAGAAATACAAATCAAAATCACATTGAGATACCACCTAACCCCAGTAAGAATGGCCATCAATAATAAAACAAACAACAACAGATGCTGAGGAGGATGTGGAGAAAAAGGAATGCTTCTAGACTGCTGGTGGGAATGCAAACTAGTGCAACCTCTTTGAACGACAGTGTAGTGATTTCTGAAAGAACTAGAGATTGACCTTCCATATGACCCAGCAAACCCCTATTGGGAATATACCCAGAGGAACTCAAATCATTCTATAAAAAAGATACCTGCACATGCATGTTTGTTGCAGCTCTATTCACAATAGCAAAAGCATGGAACCAACCCTGTTGCCCATCGAAACTGAACTGAATTTTTTAAATGTGGTACATATATACAGTGGAATATTATGCAGCCATAAAGAAGGACAAACATATGAACTTCACAGCAACTTGGATGGATTTAGAGTCTATCATACTCAGTGATCTATCACAGAAACAAAGAACAGAGTACCATATGTTCTCACTCATAAACAGATTTTGAACAATTATAATACTGTAAGAAAGGGACTGGCAGTAGTGGGAAACTGCCAGGGGAGGGGATGTGGGATTGGCAGTTGAGAAAAACTGCCAGGGGAGGGAGGGGCACACCTCATCAACAAGGGTACCTGCATAATGAACATTTGTATACCTAACTCTGAATTGTACCTCGCATCTTTAAAATAAATAAATAAATAAATAAATAAATAAATAACATCCTGGAGAACCCAACACGTTACAATAAATATCCCAGGAACATGTATTCAGGGCAACTTGAATCTGTGCTCCCTGGTTGCAGTCCTCAAACTTGGCCCAAATAAACTCTCTACTTATATATTAAAATTAAAAATTAAAAAAAAATCCCTTCCACAATAACAACAGAAAGTATAAAACAGTGAAGAATAAACTATTAAATGACTTTCATTTAAAGAAATTAAAAGCAGGGACTCTTGGTTCAGGACAATGGACTTCCAGATGCCAGAGTCATACTGTGATGCCTAATTTTGGATGTCAACTTGACTGGGTTAAGGGATACACAGATAACTGGTGAAGCATTATTTCTGGGCATGTCTGTGAGAATGTTTCTAAAAGAGATTGGCATTTGAGCCAGTAAACTGAGTAAGGAAGATCCACACTCACCAACATGGATGAGCATCATCTAATCCTTTGAGGGCCTGAATAGAACAAAAAGGCAAAGGAAGGGCAGTTCTCTTTCTTGCAAACTACTTTAATATCCCCAAACTTCTTTATCTCCTTATCAATCTTTACTGACAGTGTGGCTGGGTATAGAATTCTAAGCCCACAATTACTTTGCCTCTCTCTGTCTCTCTCCCCTACCCACTCCCTTCCCCTTTCTCCTTCCCTTCCCTCCCCTTAAGCTGGGAAATCCAGCTTCTCCTGCCCTTGGACAACAGAACTCCAGGCTTTCTGAATCCGGATCTTAGACTGAATTATACCGTTAACTTCCCTGGTTCTGGTTCTCCAGCTTGTAGACAGCAATTTATGGGACCTCCGAGCCTTCATAATTTTGTGAGCCAATTCTCATAATAAGCTCTTTCTTTCTTTCTTTCTTTCTTTCTTTCTTTCTTTCTTTCTTTCTTTCTTTCTTCCTTCCTTCCTTCCTTCCTTCCTTCCTTTCTTTCTTTCTTTCTTTCTTTTTCCCCCCTCTCTTCCTCCATCCATCCATCCATCCATCCATCCATCCATCCATCCATCCATCCATCCAGTTGGTTCTGTTTATCTGGAGAGCCTTTACCTGTGACATACTTCTTCTTGTGCTGAATTCATAGCAATACTAAAAATATTAAACAATTTAAAAGGAAACTGGCAACTTCCTTTTTGTAAATAAGAAGGGAGCTTTTTTGGTAGACCTGAAACTGAGAGGTGTCTCTAAAATGCACAGAGTGGACAGAATTATATGGAAGAAAAAATTGCTGACTGGACAAGGTGGAAGGTTTTACCAGAGATGAGGACAAGAAAGGTCAGCAAGTATCCAGAGATGCCATGCCATTCTCAGCAAAGGGAAGAGCCCTGCTGAGAGGGCTATGTTGGGAATTTCTAACAGTTGGCATGCAAACAAACACTGTCACTAATGTCCTCAGAGGGATTAGCACTGCTACTTCACCCTCAAAGATGGGGGTTATGAAAAGAACCAAATAGAGATCATGGAATTGAAATTATGTAATATATCATGTAAAATCATAATTGAGTCATAGATTGACCATGTGTAGAACAAAGCAGCACAGAGGAATAGAGAAATGGAAAGTATCAAAACAGGTAAGAGACATTGAGGTTTCAGGCAAGTTCAATATCTATCTGGTCAAGTTTCCAGAATGGAAGCTGAGAAGAACAAGACAGGAAGCAATATTTTCAAAAAAGTCAGACAAAGCTTCTAGAACTAAAAAAATAAATTAATCTTCATACCGAAAGAGCATACTGCATATATTGAAGAGCAAATCACCATAAGACAAAACACTGGACTCACTGATAAAATTCCATTTATACCAAGGATAAAAAACCAACCCTAGTAGTTACCAGCAAAGAATATGGGCCATTTATAAAGAATGAAATTCAGATGAAGTCAGCAAAAACAAAGACGAGACAATAATGAAATGGGATCTTCAAAGTGCTGAGACAAAGTAACTGTGGGCTTAGAATTCTATACCCAGCCACACTGTCAGTAAAGATTGATAAGGAGATAAAGAAGTTTGGGCATATTAAAGTAGTTTGCAAAGTTTATCACCCACACAAGTCCTCAGTGAAAAAAATTAATAAGGGAAATATTCCAGCAATTACAGAAATTCAGGTGGAAGCTGTGGAAGCCAAGAAGCAGCGTTGAGCAGAGTCATCCATTAAGAGTATTATGTGACCGGGCTTCGTGGCTCAGCCCGCAATCCCAGCATTTTGGGAGGCCAAGGTGAGTGGATTGTCTGAGCCCGCAGGTTTGAGACCCGCCCGGGCAACTTGACAAGACCTCATCTCTACAATAAATCAAAAATTAGCCGGGCGTGGTAGCGTGCACCTATAGTTCCAGCTACTTGGAAGGCTGAGGAGGAAGGATCATCGGAGCCCAGCAGGTAAGGCCAGGAGCGTGCCACTGCACTCCAGTCTGGGCAACAGAGTGAGACTTCAACTCAAAAAAAAAAAAAAAGAGTGTTACGTTTACAGAAGTATGGATTAAAATAGTCTGGAATATGTGAGGAAGTAACAAGATTCCAAGAAACTTGTCTCCTCTGAGGGAGATGAGGGTATCAGTTTGCTCAATGGAGGGTAGCAGGTGTGAATGGGTCAAGTATACAAAGATAGAGACTGACTGGGTGATATTAACAAAAGAAGTAGGATATAGTATTATTAGCATGGGATAAAGTACATCTCAATGTAAAAGCCATTAAAAGCCATTTTACAGAGGCAAAAACAATGAACCAGTCACAGTCCAGAAGGAAACACTAGAAGGGTTAAGACAAGAGCAATGACTAAAATAAAAGTTCTGTTTACAGAGTTGTTGGCAGGGCTGAAGGAACCAACATGATGAGGTTCCCAGGGACCTGCCTAGATCTGCAGGAAGAGAGGATGGTGCTCCCTGGACCCAGGAGCAGTAGCAGCTGCAGGAGAGGGGCAGTTGATAAGGAATGTAGCTGCACCAGCCACAGCCCCTTAGGGAGGGAGGGGTGATGCTAAGCCAAGCACCTGAGCTCAGCCCCATCCTGCTCTCTGATTTGGAAACCAGAGAGGGCAGGGTATGGAGGCTGCAGACCACTGAGGCTGCTTCTGGGGGGCCCAGCAGGGCAGACAAGGTGGGCCTGGAGAGGCCAGTAGAGAGTCATTGCTGAGATGTGAAAAAAATAATCACCAAGAAAATGTAACAAGCAAAATCCTCAGTGTATTGGGAGGCCGAGGCAGGTTGACTGCCTGAGCCCAGGAATTCAAGACCAGCCTGGGCAACATAGTGAAACCACATCTCTACAAAAAATAAAAATAAAAATTAGTTGGGCATTGTGGCGCACACCTGTAGTCCCAGCAACACAGGATGCTGAGGTGGAAGGATCACCTGAGCCCAGGAGGTTGAGGCTGCAGTAGTCATGATAGTGCCACTGCCCTCCAGCCTGGGTAACAAAGTGCGACACCCTCCCCCCCAAAAAAATCCTTGGTGCGTTGCAATGACAAACTTGAAAACATATAAAGTGAAAAAAAAAAAGCATTATGGGGGAAATTGAATCATCTACACAGCTCTCTTACAACCAGATCACATAGAAATGGTGAGAACATCAGAAATCTTTGTCATATAATTTAATCAATACCAACTAATATAATAAAGCAAGCTATTACTAACTAGGTGGAATTCAGGTTTCTGGTCAGCAGGGGTCAGGGGAAGTGGCAGGGCTGAAGTCACTCTGTGAATGAAAAGATTTAGAGAAGTTTGCATATTTGGGGAGAGAGAATACAGGGTATTAGTTAACATAGAATTTTAAAAGTATGCATGTGTTAACAATCTAAAGGTAGTCACTAGAGGAACAGTTTCAAGTTGCAGCCACACTGGCCTGTGGGTTCCTGGGAGGGGTCTGCTCTCTCCCCTGGGGCCTTGATGGCTGGACTTCCCTCTGCCCAAAAGGTATAACTTTTAAAGAAGTGGAAAGGAAAAATGAAACTAAAGGAATGAAATAATCCAATAAAGGGGGGGAAATGTAGCAAAAAGCACAGTCCATAGAAAAAAAATAAACTGGTAAGACTAAATCTGAGCATATTTATTAAAATACACTCTCAAATGGGATTAAAACACAAACTCTAGCTGCATTTTATTTATGATATAACATACCTAAGATGTTATAAAAGAGAAACAAGAAAATGACAATAATACAAAAAGATCCAACAGACAAATGCTGATAAAATGGCAACATTATGTGGGAAAATACAATTGAGAGTAAAAGAGTCAAAAAAGACCAAAAAAGCAGAGTTAATTTTGATAAGAGGCACTTTCCCCAAGAATAAATCACCACTATTGGTCTGAAAAAGCAGCTTCAAAATGTATAAATGAAAACCTACCAGAAATACGGGAGATTTAATAACACAGAGCTTTAGAAAGGGACAGACTGAGTAGAGAAACAAGTAAGAAAGGACTAAGGGATTCAGATAACACGATGCAACTCTTGACGTTCTATCAGTCTTGACGCATACACATGCATATGGACTAGAGGCTCAGAGGGAAGTCAGAGCCTAAGGGTGTCATCCTCTCTCTAGAAAGGGGACAGAACCCTGTGGGAGAGAATCCCAGAGCCAACAGGTTCAGACACAGGACTGGGGAGGTTGGATCCTGGACTTTGCCAGCCTTGTTCCCTGACAGTGAGGGCTGTGGCACGGCAGCAGCCTATGGGCCCCAGTCCACCTCCCCCCCCCCAGC
>NW_007251445.1:83560-211349 GCF_000164805.1 Carlito syrichta | reverse complement strand
CCCCCCCCCAGAGCCCCTGGCTTCAAGCCGCAGCTACACTGGCCTGTGGATTCCTGGGAGGGGTCTGCTCTCTCCCCTAGGGCCTTGATGGCTGGGCTTCCTTCTGTCCCTGAGGTCCCCACTCACCCACTCCACCACCCACCAGGGCGGACTCCCACTCCCTTCAGACATTCCTGCTAGGATCATTTTTTCTCAACTTCTGACAAGTAGGTCAATTATAAGCCCTGTCTCCTCTTCCAGCCAGCATGCAACACAATTCTCTTGATTACTTTGTTTCTGAGATTAAACGGATGACAGGATCAATCCAATCAGCTTCTCTCCTAAGACAGAGTCTTGGGGAGGTGGATGTTTGACAGTGGACACTGATCCTATCATCTTCAGAGCCATGCCTGGCCAAAGCTCCTCCTTCCTTACTACGCTCCTACCTGTCCCTGGGTGGTAAATCTGGGCCCCTCCCTCTCTAGGCAACAGTGTCAGTGTGGGGCAGAGGCCATTGCTACTTGGCGCCCACATCACCCGGGGTGGCTGCCTTGCTGTCCTGGACCATCCACATAGCGCCAGAGAGAGACTGCTGGGAACATCAGGTATTTGAGGGTGGCAAGCAGATTTGGTCTGGAGGGGTCACCTTGGGGTGGGAGGGTCAATCTGCCTTGCACAGAGGGCCTCGGGCACTTCCCTGCCATGGCCCTGATGCTCTGTGGTCTGCCCTCGGCTTACAGTTCAGCTGCCCCAACTGTTCCCTCATCCCACTTCGTGGTCTATGAACTCTGGGGTCAGGGGTTCAGGAGTTGCACTGGGAAGCTATTACCAAGTTGATCTCTGAGCTCCCCTTTATGTGCCCCGAAAATGTACCCAAATGTGTTTATCTCCATGTCTTGTGAAATGCCAGGTGGGTTAGGTTTTTATACTTTGCCAGATTCATTGATGAAAGCCAACTTTCCATGCTTTTGAAGAACAAAACAAAAACCTTTTATTCTCTTAGTGGCAAAAAAACAACTCCACATCACCCACCTGCCCCAGCCCCATAGCAAACCTGAGGTCTGCCTGGGAGTCTCTGTCGTCTGGGAACTACCCTTACCGTGGGGTCTCCTGTGTCCCTGATCACTGGTGGGGGTTTGGCCTGCATGCCTGCCCAGCCCCTTGGGCTTACATGTGGCTGGCCTTTGTTTATTTATTTATTTATTTATTTTTTGGAGTTGGAGTCTCACTCTGTCACCCAGACTGGAGTGCAGTGGCCGCTCCTGGCCACCGCAGTCTTGACCTGCTGGGCTCCGGCGATCCTTCCAACTCAGCCTGTGACTGGCCTTTGGCCGTGATCTCCAGATGGGGCATTCGCCTTCTGCTGCCTCAGTGCCTTCCTTTTGCCAAGGGCTGCCTCCAGCTTTGATCCCCTTGTGGGATGTCAGCCTAGCTGCCTGGGTTTCCAGGATACTTTCTTACCCCATGGGACTCCCACCCCTGAACTCCTCAATCCTTCCAACTCAGCCACGACACCCAGGCTGCTTCTTAAACAAATAATGACAGACAGTTCAAGGTCCCTTTTAAAGACAGTGGGCCAGGCATGGTGGCTCATGTCTGTAATTCCAGAGCTTTGGAAGGCCTAAACAGGAGGAATGCTTGAGGCCAGAAGTTCAAGACAAAACTGAGCAACATAGCAAGATCCCGTTTCGGGGCAGGGGGCGGGAATGTGTGTGTGTGTATATATATATACACACACACACACATACACACATACATATATACACGCACACATATACCCAGGAGATTGAGGTTGCAGTGAGCTGTGATTATGCCACTGCATTCCAGTCCGGGCAACAGAGTGAAACCCTGTCTCTAAAAATAAATAAATAAGTAAATAAAATATAAGACATAAATGCAGCCCAAAGTTTCTGAGCATGGTTCTGGATCCTGAAGTTTCAGTCAAGGAGAAGGGACATGCCTCTATTCTCAAGGTGAGCAGGAGGCTGAACAACCCACTTGTAAAGGAGTGGACAGGTGGGCCCTTAGCTTCCTCTTAAGGAGGCTGCAGAGGAGAAGGACGTCTTTTGTGAGTTGCCTCCTCAAGGCCACAGGAAGGGGAGTGGTGAGAGTATGAGTGAGGTGCCCTGCTGGGGATGGTCCAGGCCTGAAGCTCCACAGGTGCCAGTGGTGCCTTGTACGTGTCACCTTTGTTGACTGGCTTGTCCGTGCAGCTCTGGCCCCTCCTGTGTGCTCAGTGCTTGACTGTCTTCACTGCCTCCTTATCTTTGGAAAGGCATTTCCTCCTGCCAGGTCGGGTCTACCTCTTCAGCTCTTCATGGTGTTTGTTCAAGCTTCATTTTCCTGGTGATTTTTTGTCTAGATGACATTCTCCAGAGATGACTCCCATTTGGAGTATTATTTTTGAACAGACTTCAAGCGTGTTAAGGACTTTTTATTTCTCCTGAGTGAGTACCCCAATGTTTTACGAAAACTGCATTTCCTTTCCTAGAGTCAGTTTTCAACCAACTACCCTTGTCTGGACAGAAGCCAGAGACTCACTGAAAAGTTGTCAACAAGCATACGTACCCCTGACTTCCTAGCGTTAAGCTGAGGACAGCTGGCCGCCTCTTGCCTCCCACCTCCCAGGGCCCAGGCTGTAGCCCAACTCCACGGGGGCTCTCAGGCGTGAAGTCCTCCACAGGCCCCTCCAGTGGCCATGGCATTACTCGTTACTCGACAGTGGGGGCGGAGAGTCTTCCAGCACCTGTCTGGAACTCAGCCCACCCCTGGCACCAGGGCTGGGACCCTCGAAGGGGCTGGCTGTGGAGGGGAGTGCAGCTGAACACTCACACCCATGTGCTTGCTCCTCTTTCCTTATAAATTTTTTATTATGAAAAGACTTAAACACAAGGAAAAGTAGAAAGAACAGTACAAAGAATACCCATACAGTCCTTGTCTACATTCCGAGTATTAAGCAATATGGATTGCTTCCTCTCTCTCTCTTTCCACACACACTGCTAAACCACTGAGAAATAAACTAGAGATTGAATAATGCTCCAAGGGGCATCTCTTAAAAAATAAGGATGTTCTCTCACATTCGTATGTAGCATTATCTTGGCTGCAAAAATGATAAATTTCATGATATCGTTCAATACTAACTTTACTCTCTATTCTAGTTTACATGTCAAGTTTACAACTATCCTCAGAATACACTCTATAGCTTTTTAAAAAACTCGGACCAATCAATAGTGATATATTATAGTAGACGTCTATTGACTATTTTTATTAAAGAATAAGATACACATGCTTGTTTCTCTTTTAATATAGATTAATATAAGCATATTTCTCTTTTACCTTCTGCAGAATGGCATGTATATCTTAAATGTATAGCTCATTGATTTTTAAATAGAAATATAATTCACATACCACAGATACCACACATACCACTCTTTTAAAGCATACAATTCAGTGGTTTTTAGTATAGTCACAAGTTCATGCAACTATCACCATCATCTAATTCCAGAATATTTTCATCATTCCTTTTTTATTTTTATTTTTTTCATTTTCATCATTCTTAAAAGAACTCCTACACCCATAAGCAGTCATTTCCCATTCCCCTCTCCCCCAGCCCTTGGCAATCATTAATCTACTTTCTGTCTGTACAGATTTGCCTTTTTGGATATGTCATATAAATGCATGGCTTCTTTCACTTGGCATAATATTTTCAAAGTCTGTCTGTGTTATTGAATGTATCAGATTTCATTCATTTGTAGGGTGATATAATATTCCATTGTATGGATATACCACATTTTGTTTATTCAGTCATCAAGTGATAGACATTTGGGTTGTTTTCATTTTTTTTTTTGAGTTGGAATCTCATTCTGTCACCCAGGCTGGAGTGCAGTGGCACACTCATGGTCACCCCAGAGTCGACCTGCTGGGCTTCGGCAATCCTTCTGCCTCAGCCTTCCAAGTAGCTGGAACCACAGGTGCACGCTACCACTCCTGGCTAATTTTTTTAATTTACTATAGAGACAAAGTCTCACCAAGTTGCCCAGGCTGGTCTCAAACCCACAGGCTCAGGCAATCCACTCACCTTGACCTCCCAAAGTGCTGGGATTACAAGCTGAGCCACTGAGCCTGGACTGTTTTCACTTTTGAATAATTCTGTTATGAACATTCATGTACAAGTTTTTGTGTAAATATATGTTTTCATTTCTCTTGGGTGTAGATTTAGGAGTGAAAGTGCTGGGTCATATAGTAACTCTGCATTTAACTCTTTGAGATGATGCTAAGCTATCTTCCTCAGCAGCTGCACCATTACACATTCCCACCAGCAATGTATGACGTTTCCACCTTCTCCGCATCCTTGGCAGCACTAGTAATTGTATTTTTCTTTTTTAAAATTTTAAATATGTGGGGTACAATTCAGGGTTAGGTATTCAAATGTTAATTATGCAAGTACTCTTGTTGATGAGGTGTGCCTCCCCCTCCCCTGGCAGTTTCCCACTGACTGCCAATCCCTTTCTTATAGCATTATGGTAGTTGTTCAATGTCTGCTTATGAGTGAGAGCATGTGATACTTGGTTCTTTGTTTCTGTGATCATTCAGTATTATAGCCTCTAAGTCCACGCAAGTTACTGCGAAGTTCATAATTTTGTCCTTCTTTTTTTTTTTTTGAGTTCAAGTCTCACTCAGTCGCTCAGACTGGAGTGCAGTGGCCACTCCCGGCCACCACAGCCTCGCCTGCTGGGCTCCAGCGATCCTTCCGCCTCAGCCTTCCGAGTAGCCAGAATTACAGGCATGCGCTACCACGACCGGCTCATTTTTTGATTTATTGTAAAGATGAGGTCCCGCTGCCCAGGCGGGTCTCGAACCCGCGGGCTGAGGTAATCCACTCACCTCAGCCTCCCAAAGGCGCGGGATTACAGGCTGAGCCACTGAGCCCGGCTAATTTTGTCCTTCTTTATGGCTGCATAATATTCCACCATGTATATGTACCACATTTTTTTATCCAGTCCTGTTTCAACGGGCAGCACGGTTGGTTCCATGTTTTTGCTATTGTAAATAATGCTGCAATAAACATGTGTACATGGACTTTGCAGCAACTTGGATGGATTTAGAGCCTATCGTACTCAGTGTTCTATCACAGAAACAAAGAACAGAGTACCATATGTTCTCACTCATAAGCAGACCTTGAACAATTATCATAATGCTATAAGAAAAGGATTGGCAGTCGTGGGAAACTGCCAGGGGAGGGGAGAGGCACACTTCATCAACAAGGGTACCTGCATAATGAACATTTGTATACCTAATCCTGAATTGTACCCCACATCTTTAAAATTAAAAATTAAAAAAAAACAAAACATGTGTGCAGGTATCTTTTTCATAGAGTCGTTTGAGTTCCTCTGGGTATATTCCCCATAGGGGGGTTGTGGGTCGTATGGGAGGTCAATTGTTCACTCTTTTGGGAATTTCCACACTGTTTTCCACAGAAACTATACTAGTTTACACTCCCACCAACAGTGTAGAAGTGTTTCCTTTTCGCTGCATTCTCTCCAGCATCTGTTGTTTTTTGAGTTATTGATGAGATGACCATCTTGACTGGAGTTAGGTGATATCTCGATGTGGTTTTAATTTGCATTTCTTTGATGACTAGTGAGGTTGAGCATTTTTTCATGTTTCTGTTGGTTGCGAATAGGTCTTCTTTTAAGTGTCTATTCATGTCTTTTGCCCGCTTTGTAATGGGGCTATTTTTTTTTCTTTTCAGCACATATGAGTTCCTTGTAGATTCTAGTTGTTAGACCTTTCTCAGATACACAGTTGGCAAATATTTTTTCCCAGTCTGTGGGCTGACTCCCCACTCTCTCAGTGGTTGCTTTGGCTTTGCAGAAGCTTGTCAGTTTGATGAGGTCCCATTTGTGTATCTTGTCTCTTATGGCATGGGCACTTGGGGTTTTGATCAGGAATTGGTTACCAGTTCCAATTTCCAGTAATTGTATTTTTCATTCTACACATCCTAAGTGGGTGTGAAGCGATACCTTGTTGTGGTTTTGATTTGTAGTATCCTAAGGACTAATAATGCTGGACATCTTTTCATGTGTTTATTGGCCATTTGTTTACCATTCTTGGAGAAGTGTCTGTTCAAATTTTTTGCTTATTATTAAATTGAGTGATTTGTCTTTTATTGTTGAAGCTGTACAAATTTTTTTTATATATTCTAGATACATGTACCATATCAAATAAATGATTGACAAACTTGTTCTCACATACTGTCGATCTTTTTTTTTTTTTTTTTTTTTTTTTGAGTTGGAGTCTCACTCTGTCGTCCAGACTGGAGTGCAGTGGCCGCTCCCGGCCACCGCAGCCTCGACCTGCTGGGCTCCGGCGATCCTTCCGCCTCAGCCTTCCAAGTAGCCGGAATTACAGGCATGCGCTACCATGCCCGACTGACTTTTTGATTTATTGTAGAGATGAGGTCTCGCTGCCTAGGCGGGTCTCGAACCCGCGGGCTCAGGCAATTCACTCACCTCAGCCTCCCAAAGGTGCGGGTACAGTCGATCTTTTAATTTTTTATCATATCCTTTTAATCAAAAAAACTTTTAATTTGGTGAATTACATTTATTTATTTTTTTGGTTGCTTATATTTTGAGGTGTCATATGTAAGAAAACATTGCCTAATCCAAAGTCATAAGGATTTACACCTATATACATTTACACCTATATATTCACATTTAGGCTTTTGATCTATTTTGAGTTAATTTGTCTAGGTAGGCATGAGGAAGGAGGCCAACTTCACTTTGCTGCGTGGTTAACCCAGCACCACTTGTTGAAAAGACTATGATTTCCCCCATTAACTGGTCCTGGCACTCTTGTCAAAAATCAATTGACAGCTGGGCCCACTGGCTCAGGTCTGTAATCCTGGTGTTTGGGAGGCTGAGACAGGAGGATCACTTGAGCCCAGAAGTTTGAGACCAGCCTGAGTGAGACCCTGTTTCTACAAAATAAAAAATAAGAAAATAAACCAGACATGATGGCACATGCCTGCAGTCCCTGCTACTTGGGAGGCTGAGGCAAGAGGATCATTGGGCCCAGGAATTCCAGGCTGCAGTGAACTATTATTGCACCACTGCATGTCAGCCTGAGCGACAGAGCGAGATCCTGTGTCAAAAAAAGAAAAAACATCAATTGACGGTAAATCAATGGATTTATTTTTAGATTTGCAATTCTATTCTATTGATCTGCATGTCTTTCTGAAGTCAGCACCACATAGTCTTAGTTACTACAGCTTTGCAGTAAGTTTTGAAATTGGGAAATGAATTATCTAATTTTGTTATTCTTTTCCAAGATTGTTTTGCGTATTCTGAGTCTCTTGCATTTCCATATGAATTTTAGGATCAGCTTGTCAATGTATGCAATAAGCTAGCTGGGATTTTGACAGGGGTTACATTGAATTTATAGATAAAAATGTGGAGCCATTTTAACAATATTGAGACTTCTAATCTATAAATATAGGATATCTTTCCATCTATTTAATCTTCTTTAATTTCTTTCAATGATTTTGATAGCCTTCAATTATAAATTTTCTTCTTTTTTTACATGTATTCTTAAGCATTTTATTATTTTTGATGCCATTGTAAGTAGAATTGTTTCTTAATTTCATTTTTTGATTGTTTATTGCTGGTATGTAGAAATACAATAGATTTTTAAATACATTGATCTGTGTCCTGTCATCTCACCAAACTCATTTATTAGCTCTTATAGGTTATATTTTGGTGGATTCCTAGGATTTTTTTATATATATAGGATCATATCACCTGCAGATAGAGATAGTTTTACTTCCTCCTTCCGATCTGAATGGCTTTTATTTTTTCTTGTCTAATTTATTTGTTTAGTACCACCAGTACAATGTTGAGTAGAATGAGTAAGAGTAGACAGCCTCATTTTATTCTTTATTATAGGGGGGATATTTTCTGTCTTTTACCATTAAGTATTGTGTTAGCTATGAGTTTTTTTTTTTTAATTTTTATTATAAAGTTGTGGGGTACATTTCAGGGTTAGGTATATAAACATCGATCATGCAGGTAACCTTGTTGATGAGGTAGGCCCCTCCCTCCCCTAGCAGTTTCTCTCAACTGCCAGTCCTCCCCTGATAGTTTCCCGCTACTGCCATTCGCTTTCTTATAGCATTATAATTGTTCAAGGTTCATTTATGAGTGAGAACAAGGTCCATTTATGAGTGAGAACATATGGAACTTTGTTCTTTGTTTCTGTGATAAATCACTGAGTATGATCGACTCCATCCAAGTTGCTTCAAAGTCCGTATATTTGTCCTTCTTTAGTGCATAATATTCCATTGTGTATATGTACCACATTTTTTTATCCAGTCCAGCTTCGATGGGCAGCATGGTTGGTTCTACGTTTTTGCTATTGTGAATAGAGCTGCAACAAACATGCATGTGCAGGTATCTTTTTTATAGAGTGACTTGAGTTCCTCTGGGTATATTCTCAATAGGGGTTTGCTGGGTCATAAGGAAGGTCAATTTCTAGTTCTTTCAGAAATCGCCACACTGTCTTCCAGAGAGTTTGTTTTTATGTTTGTTTTTTGTAGATGGCCTTTATCAATCAGGTTGAGGAAGTTCCCTTGTATTCCTTGCTAGTTGAGTGCTCTTTTTTTTTTTTAAATCATGAAAGGATGTTGGATTTGTATCAAATGATTTTTCCACATCAATTGAGACGGTCATGTGGTTTTTGCTCTTATTTTATTAATATGATATATCACATTCATTGATCTTCATATGTTGAGCCAACTTTGCATTTTGGGGCCAAATCCCACTTGGTCTTGTAAAATTCTGTGGACATGCTGCTAGACTTAATTTGTTAGTATTTTGTTGAGGATTTTCATAAGGGTTATTGGCTTGCAGTTTTCTTGTGATGTCTTTGGCTTTGGTATCAGGACAATGCTGGTCTCATAGAAAGAGTTGGGAAACGCTCTCTCTTCTATTTTTAGGAAGAATTTGAGGATTGGTGTTAATTCTTTGAACATTTCGCTGAATTCACCAGTGAATGTATCTGGTCCTGGGCTTTTCTTTGTTTGGAAGTTTTGATCATTGTTTCAATCTATTGTTATAAGTCTATTCAGATTATCTGTTTCTTCATGAGCCGGTGTTGGGCGTCTATATCTCTGTAGGAATTTATCTCCTTTAGATTATCAACTTTCTTGGTATACAAAATTATTTATAGTTCTCTGCTATAATCTTTTAAAAAAAAAATTTCTGTAAGGTTGGTAGTAATGTCCCCTCTTTCACTCGTGATTTTAGTAATTTGAGTCATCCCTCTTTTTTTCTTGGTCAGTGTAGCTAAGGTCTGTTAATTTTATGGTCTCTTCAAAGAAGAAAGTTCTGGTTTCACTGATTTTGCTATTGTTTTCTATTCCCCATTTATTCCCATCTGAGTCTTTATTATTTACATCCTTGCGTTTGCTTTGGATTTAGTTTGCTCTTAATTTTCTAGTTTCTTGAGGGTGAAGATCAGGGTACCGATTTGAGCTCTTTCTTTTTGGTTTAACCAAGGCATTTATAGGCATAAATTTTCCTCTGAGTACTGCTTTCACTTGTAACTCCCAGGTTTTGGCATGTTGTATTTTTGTTTTCATTTGTCTCAAAGTATTTTCTAACTTTCCTTGTGACTTCTTGACACATTGGTTATTTAGGAATGTGCTGTTTGATTACAATTTGTCTAGGCATGGATCTCTGAGTTTATCCTACTTGAAGTTCATTATACTACTTGGATGTGGAGATTCTTTTCATCAAATTTATCATTTTCAGTCATTGTTTCTTCAAATATTCTTTCTGCTCCTTTTTTTCTTTCCTCTCAACCTAGGACTCCCATTATGTCAATTGATTTTTATCTGCATAAACACATGTAACTACAGCTCAAATCAAGATATGAATCATCCCCAGCCCCCAAAGGGTTCCCAGGTGCCCCTTCACATCGATCTATCCCCCCCTTACCCCAAGGATGACTTCTAACATCTATCCCTGTGAATTGCTTTTGCTGTTTCCTGAATTTGATGCAACTGAAACTATGCAGAATGAATTTTCTGTCTGACTTCTTTAGTTCAACACTATGTATGTGAGATTCATCTTTCTTTTTACATGTAGCAACAGTATATTTGTTTTATTGCTGTGCATCATTCTCCTGTATAAATATGTCACAATTTTGATTACTGTTGAGTTGTTTCCAATTTTACCTTTTGTGAATAAAGTTGCTATAAGCATTCTTGTCCATATCTTTTGTGAACTCATGCATTTTCTCATAGATGTACATTTTTTATATATGTAATGACACACATACACATATAAAAATTACACCTTGGAGTGTAATGTTTTTATGTTAGGGTACCATCAAGCAGTTTTCCAAAGCATGATTCCAATATAAAGTCCTACTATCAACTTCTGAGGGTTCCAGCTCCTCCACATCTTCTCAGTACTGCATGATGTCAATCTTCTTGATGTTCGTCCTTTCAAGTGAGTGGGTAATGGTGTCTCCTTTTGGCTTAAATCACATTTCCCTGATGAGTAATGTTGAGCACATTATGGCCATATGCATATTGGCCAGGGGCACATCCTTTTTAAAATTAAGCTACATTTCTTTCTCTTATTGATTTGTAGAAATTCTTAAAATATTCTGGATATGTATTCTTGGTTGGATACAAGTATTACAAATGTCTTCCCCCAGTCTGCAGCTTGTCTTTTCACTCACTTTATGGTATCTTCTGATAAACAGTCTTTAATATTAATAGAGCAAAATTTATCAATATTTTCTCTTATGGTTAACAATTTTTGTTTATTATTTAAATAATCTTTGTCTGTCTCAAAGTTATGAAACTATGCTCTATTTTTTCTTTTTATTTAAAAATAATTTTGGATTTACAGAAAATTTGCAAAAAATAGTACTGACAATTCACCTGTATTCTTTAACCAGCTTTCCCTAATTTTAATATCTTACATAACCACAGTATAATTATACAAGTAACAAATAAACAAATTATTTTTTATTTTATTTTAAAAATTTTATTATTTTATCTTCAAAATTAAGTCTATGAACCAGTTCAAGTTAATTTTATGTCTGATGAGATGCATGGGTTATCTATTTATTTTTAATATGTATATTTATGTGCTCCAGCAGCGTTTGTTGGAAAGTACTTCATTTACTTATTAAATAATTGACCCCTTTGTTGAAAATCATAAATGAGCTTATTTATGGCCTCTTTATTTTGTTTATTAACCTATTTGACTATTCCTGTGTAAATACCATACTAACTTATTTGCTGCAGCATTACAGTAGACTTTAACATTTGGTAGTATAAATTCTCCACTTTTTTCTTCTATAAAATTCTATTAACTATTTCTGTCTTAATCTTATTTTGTGTGTCATAAATAGGCTTTATTTGGTAAAACTGGTGGATCAACATAATGAATATTCAAGATAATTAAAACTGAAGAAAGAAATTAATCTTCAAATTGAAAGATCAAACCAAGTGTGTAGCAGAACAAACCACCATATAACAAAAAAAAATCATAATTATATTTCAAGAATATGTCAAAATATGAAGAATGAAGAAAAATTTATGCTAGTTACAGGGGGAGACTGGGGGAAGAACTGCCTCTAAGAAAAGAGATTCTGATAAAAATCACAATTCTCAGTAGCAAAAGTTGAGGTAAGAGGTTAATTAAACATTTTTTTCAAAGTGCTAAGACCAAGTAACTCTGAACCTAGATTCTATACCCAGCCAAACTGTCAATCAAAATTGAAAATGAGCTATGTTTTTGTATATAAAAACTTTCTAGATTTTCTCATGTAAAGATCCTTATAGAATGAGTAATAGAATAGAAATCATATAATTATATGAATCATATATTATAGAAATTATAGAATAAACATTTTAAAGAAAATAAATCCAGAAATCGTTTACATCAAAATGCAACAGTGAACAGTTATCAGTGAAAGGTATTGTTAAATCTACGTAAGGGTTTAAAAAAATTATATGCCAAGGCCAAATGAATATTCCAAACACCAGTATGGGATGTCAGGGTTGTACGAAAGGATAATTTTGAAATAGTACTAAGAATCTTGCTTCCTTGGAGGGAGAATATAGCTACTGATTTACAAATTTAAGGTGCGCAAATATAAATGGAGTAAAATAACTTATTGAAAGTAATCACAACAATTCAACAAAAATCATGTATGTTAACGGTGCTCTCTGACAAAATATAATTCAAGGCAAAAACAATTTTGAAGAATTAAGGAAAGCATGTCACTCAAGGTTATGGTGTGACACATTCAAGTGGGAAATCGAAGAACATTGGGTGTTAATGCAGTAACTGTTTTCAGAGGCCCAGGAAAAGGTGAGGCAGTCAAGAAGGGATGCCACAGCCTCTGTTGACAATAGGGAGTTATGACTGCTTCCTGCGAGGTTCTGAGAGAGAAGTGACCATTGCTGGTCATTTGGGACAATCAGTTGTGTATCGTATACACTTTACGATGTGAACCTTGGAGCTTTTTGTGACCTCCAGAATTTACATTAACTTCCCCCCAAAATGCAGTCCCACTTGTTAAGCAATTAGACGTTCCAGGTTCCTCTGATTGCGTTAATGTGGGTCTCAAAGGGGGTGGAATGAGAATGAGATGAGTGCAGCCTGTGAAGTGCTCAGAAGAGCACCTGGCACCAGCAAGCTTTCCTTACCCGGTGGAAACTACGGGGGTTGCTAGACTATAGCAACAGAGCATGCGCAGTCAGAAGGTCTGCATTCTTGAGTTCCTAAGCGATGGTCCCAGTACCAGCTTCAGACCCAGAAAACACTGGACCTGCCCCAGCCGCGCCTGCTGGAGACTCGGCAGTGGCTCCCGTGGCTCCTGGGACGGAGACTGCCTTTTTTTGCCTTTCCACAAGGCCCCGAGAGGCTGTCTGGCTCCGTGTTCCACCAAATGTCCGCTCTGCGCCAGCTTCACCGGCCCCTCCACTCTGGTCCAGTGGGCCCTCTGCCCCGCTGCGTGCGGCTCCTCTCCCCCAACACGGCTGAGGCCCATCGAAGTCCAGATTCAGCTGAAAGCCACCACCTCCAGGAACCCTCCCTGATCGCACCCATCCTGAGAGGGAGGTCCTTTTCACACTCTGGTAACCCTGCTTCTCTTCTGCCGCGCTCTCCGTGCAATTTCGTTATGCTCCGTTTCTAGGATGAGCAGAGGGCCCAATCAACTCAACTAGCCTCCACGCTTCAACGGTTGAGCGCGTCATGGGCCTGCAATTGACCGGATGGCCTGGAGCTCAGGCCCCGCCCCGGGACTGCAGAACTGGTGGATAAGAGCGCCCGGGGCGCCTGGAGCCCGGAGCTCTGGGGAGGCAGCGTCTTGGGCCGGGACCCTGGTGCGTCGGGGGTCTCCTGGAGCCTGACCTGGGGCTGCCGTGACGCGCTCGGAACCCGGGACGTCTTCGGAGAGCATTCGAGGGACTTTGCAGGACAGAAACGTTCTAGGAAAATCAAGTGGGTAAGTCGCGGGAGCATAAGATGTCGCCTGATGGGGGGTGTACTGAGGGGCGTGAGGGGCAAGAAGGCCCATCCTGGCCGGATGAGGGCCTGCGGCTGCTCCCTGACACCGCCCTCTCCTCCCCTCGCCCCGGCGCCGCCATCTCCCCTTCCATCCCACGCCCTCCTCGCTGTTCTCAGCGGTTCCGCACGCCTAAACCTTTCCTCCTTGCACCCCCATTGTAAGGCAGCTTCCTCCAACCTGCTCCGTCAGCCTCGGGCTCAGCCCGCCTGAAAGCCGCGCTCTGGGAGATGAGGACCCTCCTTCCTTCCTTCCTCCAGAATAATTCTCCCACCCGCTTCAGCTGCGAGAGTGGGCAGAATCCCAGATTAACGTGCTCTCTATCCTGCCCCGGGAGCCAGCGTCTTAAAAGTTTTGCTCTCGGCCCCACTCCCGGCTCAAAGACGAGGCGATCTGAAGCCCCACTCGGGCACACCCCATGTCAGGGCCCTAGAGGGGAAACTTGCGGCCCAAAGGGAATGGAGTTTTGTATTTTGTTAGCTATTTGCTAAACGGAACCCCCAAAGTAAACAACTTTAACAAATAGGCATGTTTTCCTCCATGTCCTTTGAAGTGCCAGGTTAAGGCTTTAGTCTTTTTACAATTCGATTTTTTTGTTTGTTTGTTTTTGTTTTAAATTTTTTTTTTAAGCATTGAGTGGCTCGGGACATTTTTGCACAGTGACCAGCACTAACTTATTCTGTGACTTGCCTGTGGTTCTCTTGGTCTGTTTTTGCTGCTGAGCTCTTTTCTGACTGTTGACTAGTAAGCACTTTTCAATGAGACGTGTTATCAGCCCTGGTCCGCCATGGGTCAGAAATATTCCCCCCATTTTGTGGTTTGTCTTTTCACTTTGAACGTGATAATGTTTTTTTTTTTCTTTTTGACCATTTAATTTCTAGACGGCCTATTTTCCTGCCTGTATTTTCTGGCCTTGATTGATGCACACGCGGCCTTCTCCATCATGTCATTTGTGTTGTTGAGAAGCCACCTGGGGATTTTTGTGTATGGATACTATGGTGGATGCTCTGAACTTACAAGGGGTACAAGTACCACAGCCTGCAAGTTTACATATACAAAACTGTATGCTTTCCTGGAACTAAACTCTTTTCCATCTAGAACCCCCCTTTGGGCCAGTGGAGGAAGAGGGATTCCTTCTCAGTACTGGTAACTCTGGCACTTGAGACAGGTCAGGGGTGGGGGGGTGCCTTTGCCTCAGGTTTCTGGGCTGGTCAGTTGGTCCCATCTATCAGCTGGCATCTCAGCTGGGCACTCCTGCCACTGGCCCTTGGCTTCTGTCCCTGCTGGCAACCGTGAAACACCTTTTCTCTTCTCTGGCTGTCACTCTTTATCCTTATGGTCCCTAAAGAAGCTCCTCTCGGGGTTGATGGCGTCTCCTCCGCCCCAGGCGCCCCACCCCTTTGTGGCTGGAGGAGATGAGTTGCTTCTTCAGCCACCGAGGCTCTCTGCCTGGACCCTCTCCAGCCTTCTAGCTCAGAACACTCCTGCTTTCCAGGACCCCAGCCAGGAGAGCGAGTGGTGGGCCTCCCTTCCCTTAAACCTGTCCTTTGGCCTGTGTGGCAGGGATGAAGAGGCTGATGATGAGTCTCTATTTCCCCTGTGACTCCCTTGTGGGGGAGAGAAGAAATATCCTGGGCTACACGCAACCCATCTAGACCAAGCTCCCAGGGAGCAGCTCCTGGGTTCACCCAGCTGCTCTGACTAGAAACCTGAGCATTTGCCGGGCACCTTCTCTCCTTCTCCCTGGCACCCACTCCTCTTCCTGCCCCAGCTGGTGCTCTGCTCCACCCTATGATCTAGAGAAGCTCCTGAAACACAAGGCTGGCCAACCAGCTCCTCGAAGGCTGCCCCCACTGACCTCAGTCTGTGAGGGACCTGGCAGGCATTTATAGGACCTTCATGGTCTTGCTCAGCTTGTCCCCCGCCCTCTTGTGCTCTGAATTTTTCTGTTGCTCTGGTTCCCTCTTACCTCTGCTTAGCTCCTGGCTCCAATGGGCAGCCTCCCCTAGGCTCTCCAGAAAGGGTGCTGGGGACACTGGACTGCTTCCTTTCTCCTATTGGGGCCCCTTGCTCACCTGGCTGGTGGTTGTGGGGTGTTGCCTGGCAGCCGTGCTTCAGCCTATTGCGTGCCCTGCTGTTCCTCCTCCATAGCCCTCAGGACCTCTGGGATCCTGACCACAACAGCCTCTGCTCCTTGATGTTGAGGCTGCTGCATCCACTCCAGGTTATGAGGCCCTCAACCATCTCTCTATGCTGCGTTCTTGTCCTGCAGGTGATGGCACCAGTTCCTATTTCAGAAACATCTCTAAATTTTAAGGCCGACCAGGCTTGGTGGCTCAGCCTGTAATCCCAGCACTTTGGGAGGCTGAGGCGAGTGGATTGCCTGACCCGCGGGTGTGAGACCTCGTCTCTACAATAAATAAAAAATTAGCCAGGTGTGGTAGCGTGCACCGGTAGTTCTGGCTACTTGGAAGGCTGAGGTAGAAGGATTGCCTGTGCCCAGCAGGTCCATGCTGGGGTGGCCGTGAGTGTGCCACTGCACTCCAGCCTGGGCGACAAAATGAGACTCCAACTCAAAAAAAATAAATAAATAAAAATTAAAAAAAAAAAATTTTTTTGAATTTTTTTCCTCTGGGAAACTCTTGTTATGAGGAGAAATACTTGCTATTAGCTGGTATGTCCTCTCCTGGCCATGAGGTCCCTTGTTCATCTCTTCACTTTTTTTTTTTTTTTTTTTTTTACACTACATTCTATTGTGTCTGGTGTAACTGCTAATTGTGCCATTCAGAACATTCCAGCAGAAAACAGGAAGTCAGGCCTCATGTTCACAGACACTGCACTCTTTGGAGGAAATTGTTTTGGGACAGTTCTGCTTTATGGGGCACCGTATCCATCAACTATGAAATATTTTAGGAACGTTCTACTCAGCCCACTCCCATAATTTGGTAGCTTCCTGTGTATTTCTGACTTCTCTGTTCCTTTATCAATCAATTTGGGGTCTTTGCTTAATCTTTTAGCTCTTCTCACTCCGCGGCAGGTCTCCAACACGCTTTGCTGTTGCCATTCTCTTGTCTTTGGTCTCTGTGACTTGCGTGGAGAGAGGCCATGAGGAACTGAATTTAGAACTTCTGTTTGATGTCCCAAGAAAAAGCCTCATGCAGCTGCCACACGTACTTTGAGATGCACAGGTCACGACCCACAGAGCCCCGTCTCCTCATCCTCCCTCAAGCTGCTTTGAACTGGGCTCGCCCAGCACCCCACTCCTAACTGGTCCCCTCCTGAGTGACCTGGTCTCCCTGTCCTTCTGATTGGCTGTCTGCCCACCCTACAGATACCAGGAGCCACCTGAGGGAACTGTGTGGCCTCGGCCTGCTGAGGAGAACACACTTGATGGGCACGTCCAGGCTTTGAAGAGCAGTTTTCACCTGTGACGGACACAGGTGCCTCCGTAAAACAAGCAGAGCAGAAGGTCCACAGAGCATTCCTGACCTCTGAGGAAGCCCACACAGCTCTGGCTGCTCCAGGCCACTGGTTGATCATGAGTTCTGTTTATAGCTCCTGCACCTGTCTGGGAATCCAGCCTGTAACTGACTCTATCCTTTGGTCTGTCATGGAGGCTCCTTGTGTCTCCGGTGTGAGATTCTCTGCACAAGCTTACCTAGCCCCTTGGGCTGACGTGTGGGTGCCCTATGGCAGGCATCTCTGGATGGGGTATCCACTTCCGGCTGTCTTGGTGCCCTCAGTTTGGTTGAGAGGCACCTCCAGCTCTGGTCTCTTCCCGGGAAGGCAGCACCCAGCCACCCTGACCTCCAGCCTATTTTCCTACCCCATGAGATCCCAACCCCTATATTCCTCTGCCCCGCCCACTCTGGGCAGGGACACCTCCAGCCGCTGTCCCTGGGTGAGATGCCGGATTCCAGCTAGCGCAGCCTCCAGGGCTGCAATGGGGATGTCGTCCAGAGGAGCTTTCTACTGGGAGATGTGCAGAGTTCCCACCTCAGAATGGGACTCCAGTTTCAGTATTTGGGCTCCCTTGCCACCCTGCAGCCCAGAACTCTACCCTCTGCCCACCTCCCCCTTTGAAGACCCTCAGCCAGAACCCCACTGCCCCCAGCTACCCTGTAGGGCCCGCTGCCGCCTCATTGAGCGCCGATCAAACCCCTGTAGCCCATGACCCACCCCAGCGATAGACATGTCACACAGAGCCCAGCGAGCTGTGGGTTTTGCACTGGGATTTTTAGTTTTTAAAGGGTCTCGAATGAGAGTCTTTCCCAATTCCTCAATACCTAGCACAGGCTCACCAGTCATTCAAGGCTCCTCTGTTGCTATGTCTCTTCATGTTCTTTTTTTTCTTCTTTGTCCTTCAACTCCAAGACAGGCATCCTTCCCCCCTGCCCCCAGCACTTGTCCTTGGCCAGTACTCTAGCAGGTTTGCTATAGTTCCCCAAATACACAATACACATGCGTATCACCGTAAGATGAGCTTTGGATGCTTGCGTTTTTAAATTAAATAAATGTGTTATACAGATTTTATCTTTGCTCTTTATTAGTGTATACAATGTTGTGCCAAGGCCTCAGCAAAGACCCGCAACCAGAACCCAGTTGCCTCAGTCACCCCTCAAGGTCCATTGCTGTCTCTTTCAGCACTGAAGTGTCCTCTAGGTAGCCGTCCACTCAGGTACTTTGGGATCCATGGAATCCAGCGGGCACTTAACTGTGGGCTCTGCCTGGAGGGTTCCAAAACCTTTTTACTCTAATGTACACAGAGTAAGGCTGACTGCTCTGTTCAGAGCACACGCACCCAGGGCCTTTGCAGCGTGCGACGTTCTAACTCCTTACCCATCACTACCTTCTGTAATTGACGGGGTAATACACACATTCTAATAGAATAGGTGATGCACGAGTTTTTTAAAAGTTTAAATAAAGAATATTATACTATAGATCATATTTTCTTATTTTTCATTCTCTGGTATATTTTAAGACAGACTTATCTGTATATATGTATAGTACATTTTGCTTATGTTTTCAAATTTATTAGCATTACATTTTTCATATTTCCTACTTTTTGTCTGCAATATCCTACCTAAAAGTAATTTTGTTGTGTATGTTTGAGGTTTGCAATGTGATCTTTTAGAATACATATAGACAGTAAAATAGTTACAGTAGTGAAATAGGCTGAGATGTTTATCATTGCATGTAGTTACTTTTTTGTGACAAGAGGAGCTAAAATCTTATTTGTCAAAATCTGTGATACAATACAATTTTATCCACTTTAGTCCTCCTGGTATCCGTTAGACCTGGAGACTTTTCATCTGACACATCTGCTGTGCTATACGCTTTGACCTATACCTCCCATTTCCTGTCCCCCATGACAACCACTGATCTGCCCCTGTCTCTGTGTTTGAACCCTTTTTAAAAAACATTCCATGCATAAATGAGATATACTTTATTTATCTTTCTGTGTCTGGATTATTTCACTTATCATATCCTCCAGGTCTATCTATGCAGTGGCAAATGGCAGGACCTCCTTCTTTGAGGCTGAATCATCTTCCAGTGTGTGTATATACAATATTCTATGCACACACAAAACATTTTCTTTGTCCGTTTGTCCTTTAACAGGACTTTGGGTTGTTTCCATATCTTGGATATTTTGAGTATTGCTGCAGTGAGCAGTATCTTTATGAGGTGCTGATTTCATCTCCTTTGGTTATATACCTAAAAGAGGCATTGCTGGGTCATATGGTACTTTATTTTTAAATTCTTTAGGAATGTCCATGCTATTTTTCATAATGGCTGTACCCCTACTTTTCTTTCCTAATATATATATTAAGGAAAATAAAATTTTACCATGAATTTGTCTGTTTTATTAGACTACTTTTGACCCATTGATTCTCTTGTGTCTTTTGAAATGTCTTTTCATGTCTTTATTATTTATCTTGAGCTTATTGTTAGTTTTGTAACTTCTTGAAGATGGTGTTCAATTCATTTTTAGCCTTGATTCTTTTCTGTTACAAATTCTTAATTCTATAGAATTCCCTCTAAGTATATCACTTTAAATATATCCTACAGTTATGATATGTGATATTCTTATTTTTGTGTTTTTAAACAATCACTCTTAAGGGCAAAATCAAGTAAATTTTCTATTTGTCTTCTTACAGTCTGACCTCCCCCCACCCCAAATCATCTTTGAAGTTTAAAATATCTCAGAATTTCTCTCTATAATATTCCAATTACTATTGCCATTATAAGGGACTACTATTGAACATTAAAACAATGTTGATGTAATATAGATGGGACATTAATATGGAAGTCATTCACTTACAATATTTATCTCCCGATAATGCACGTACCAACCACTTTGAACAAAACTTGAATCTCTTTGGCAGTACTTATCCTTCTATGCATGTACCAGACCTTATGCTGATTGTGAAGGAGAGGTCATTAAAAATACATTTTGAAGGGAACCAGATTGCCAGGTTTCTTGGTTTAGTTTTGGAGTTTGAAATAATTTATCTGTTAGATCAGTGAACCTTGAAGAAACCTCCTTCTGGCTCCAGAATGTGAAGATGACTGGGAAATCCCACCTATGATGGGGCATCCTTGTAAGCTCCAGAGGGGTGGGAGGGGCAGGAGCCACAGGCCACAGAGACCCTCAGCTGAGAGAGCTGAGCAGCTGGGAAGACCTGTGGAGGGAGAGGGAGGTCTTCTCCAGATTTCCACTGGGGAACTGATTTCTTCTTCAGGTGTGGAGCCCACCCCCTCAGCTCTTTGTGGTTTTCTCCTGGGCTCTGAGTTTTCTCTAGAGTGGTGTTCTCTAAGATGATTCTGTTTCTGCATGTGCCTTTTACACTGCCTGAGGCTTCCTACCGACTCCGTGCTCTTGGATGGGACAGCAAAGCTTTGTGCCAGATGTCTTTTTCTTCTTACACTGATTGCAAAAGACTGAACAAACCTAGGAGACTATTGATGATAGGTGCGCACCTGGCTGGCCCCAAGAGGCCGTGGAAAGTGGGTGGCCCCAGGTTGTAGTGCTTGGCCATTGCCTGCTGCAGTGCTCCAGGACCAGCCCCAACCAAGGGTGGTTCCTTGGTGCCATTGCAGCCCACCACAGGTCTAGCTCCCATGCCCAACAAAGCACTGCAAGCCCCAGGGCCACCTGCCAACTGGGCAGGATGTACAGAGAGCTGCCTGGAGAGAAGGAAAGGATGATAACGAATCCCCCCTTACTGTGTATGTGGAGGGCTCCCTCTCCTTCTCTCTCTGCTTTTCCATTTTCTTCTCAGCTTTATTGAGAAATACAGTAAAAAGAAAAAAATAAGAGAATATGTTCTATATAAAGTATAAAAATAAATTAGCCGGGCGTGGTAGCGCTCACCTGTAGTTCTGGCTACTTGGAAGGCCAAGGCAGAAGGATTGCCAGAGCCCAGCAGGTTGATGCTGGAGTGGCCGTGAGCATGCCACTGCATCCAGCCTGAGCGACAGAGTGAGACTCCAACCCCAAATAAAATAACATAAAAAATAAAAAATAAAAATATTCCCTTATCCACAATTTTGCTTTCTGAGGTTTCAGTTACCCATGGTCAACTTCAGTCTGAAAATATTGAATGGAAAATTCCAGAAATAAGCAACTTTTTCTTCTTACACTGATTGCAAAAGACTGAACAAACCTAGGAGACTATTGATGATAGGTGCGCACCTGGCATAAATAAATAAATTTATTTATTTTTGAGTCAGGTCTCACTCTGTCACCCAGGCTTGAGTGTAGTGGCACAATCACAGCTCACTGCAGCCTTAACCTCTCAGGCTCAGGTGATCCTTCCACCTCAGCCTCCTGGACAGCTGGGACTATAGGTGCATGCCACCACACCCAGCTATTTTTTTTTTTTAATGGAGATAAGCTCTTGACATGTTGTGTAGGCTAGTCTCGAGCTCCTGGTCTCAAGCAGTCCTCTCGCCTGGTATTACAGGTGTGAGTCGCTTCACCTGGCCGAGAAATAAGCACTTTACAAGCTTTAAGTTGGATACCATTCTGAGTATTGTGTTGCAGTCTCACACTGTCTGGCTCTGTCCTGCCCTGGGTATGTCTCCCTTTGTCCATCATGCCCAAGCTATCTTCATTACCTGTTAGTCACTTAGTAACAATTCTGGTTGCCAGATCTACTGTGATGGTGTTGCAGTGCTTGTGTTCAAGGAACCCTGATTTTACCTAATAATGGCCCCAAAGCACACGAACAGTGATGCTGGCAATTCGGAGATGCCAGGGAGAAGCTGTAAAGTACTTCCATTAAGTGAGAAGGTGGAAGTTCTCTACTTAGTGAGGAAAGAAAAAAATTGCATGCTGAGGTTGCTCAGATCTACAATACAATAAAATGTTGGGAGAGAGAGAGAGAGCATACGCGCAAGCACATTCATGTAACTTTATTACAGCATGCAGTTAACAGTTGTTCTGGTTTAGTAGCTATTGTTGTTAATCTCTTACTGTGCCTAACTTATCAATTAAACTTTATTGTATATATGCAGGAAGAACCCAGTGCATATATGCATATAGGGTTTAACATACAATTGTTAATATTTTGCAATATTTGTTTTATTTCTCAGCAACTATTCACACACACAAATACACTCAAATGGTACGACACACATGGATCACCTCTCCATCCGTCTCTATCATCTATCTGTCAGTCTGTTAATCATACCAAAGTAAATTACAGATGTCTGACACTTTCTCACATACCTCTAAAATTAAGGGCAGTCTCCTCCATTACCATTTATCATCATCTCACCTAACAGACTCATAACCCCCTAATGCCTGATATTCAGGACCTATTCAAATGTTCCCAGTTGCCCCAACAGTATACAGTATTTGATAGCTTTTTTTCCAACTGGAATAGATCATATGGCCGTTTGCACATCCTATTTTGTTAAGGGACTGTGTCAGATGTTTCCTTACTTTTTCGCTTGGGTTGGTTGTGAAGTGTGTGTGTAAGTTTATAAAAAGTTTTTTATTCTACATGTGTTTTGTCGGATACAAGTGTTGCTGACATCTGTTTTGTGGTTTTCTTTTTGTTTTTTAAAGGGTGTCTGTTGATCAACAAAAGTTCTTAATTTTATGAAAATCCAATTTATCACTGTTTCTTCTTTCAGCTGGTGCTTTGAAAGCCCTGTTTAATAACTTTGCCAATCCCAAGCCATGAAATAGTCTTATATTTTTTCTTGTATTGTGCTACCTTTCATTTTAGGTCTATGATCCATTAAAAACTAATTTTTGAAACGTGTTGACACTTGGATTTTGGCATAGCCTTTGATTTATTTTAGTACATTTTCTTGTAAGTTTTCTACTTACAGTTTGGGGTATAATATTTTATATATATCATTTAGGTCAAGTTGGATAATCATTTTGTTCAGGTAGTCTAGTCTGTATTATTATTGCTTTTTCATGTCGTTTTGTTTCATCAGTTATTGAGAGTTAAAATCTCCAGCTACGTTTATGAATTATTCTACTTCTTTTTTTAGTTCTGTTCATTTTTGCTTTATAATTTAAAAGTTATGTTATTAGGTATATACGAATTTAAAATTTAAAATTGTTATAGCTTCTGGATGATTTGTCCTTTTATCCTTATAAAATGTCTCACTTGACATCTTCTCATTATTCTTGTATTGAAGCCTGTTTTGTTTGACAATAATGTATTCACACTATTCTTCTTTTGGTTAATGTTTGCTTTGCTTTCCATCACTTTGTGTTCTTATATTCACATGTCCTGTAAACAGCAGATAGGTGGTTTTGTTTTTTAAATCCAGCCTGACAGTCTCTTTCAATTGGATTGTTGACTCCATTTGTGTTTAATGTGATTACTGCTGTCATGGATCTAAATTCACCATTTCACTACTTTTTTTTTTTTTTTTGGTTCCCTCTGCTCTTTGTTGTCTTTCATAATATTCAAAGTTGTTTTGTTTTTAAGAGGTGAATCTCATTCTGTCTCCCAGGCTGGGGTGCAGTAGTGTGATCATACCTCACTGCAGCCTCAGTCTCTTTGGCTCAAGCAATCCTCCTTCAGCCTCCCTAGTAGTTGGGACTACAGGAGCACACCACCATGCCTGGCTCTTGTTTTTTTTTTTTTTTTTACTTTTTGCAGAGACAAGGTCTTGTTCTGTTGCCCAGGCTGGTCTTGAATTCCTGACCTCAAGTGATCTTTCCACCAGTGCTTCCCAACAATAATGTTAAATATTTTTTAACATTATTTCATTATACCTCTTCTATTACCATTTAGTTACACATTGGTGTATTATCCTTTTGGTGGTTACTTTAGAGATTAAAATGTGTCCCCTTGATTGGTTAGAGCCTACTTTGTATTTGTATTTTTTCCACTTATCCAAGTCACACATAAGTCTTCCCAGAGTTTTAATTTCATTCTCTATTTCTGCCTTATGTTCTGTTGTTGCAACGTCTTACTTATGTTGGAAACCTCCCAAGATAATATCGTTTTTTGCCTTACAAAGTCATTATTGTCACATTTACTCATTTCCTTTTCCAGGCCACTTCTCTCCTTTTCAAATTTCCATTCCTCCACCTGGAATCATTTTCTTTCAGCCTGAAGAACTTCCCCAGTGTTTCTTTGAATCATCAGGAATTCTTTCAATGTGTGCAAGTCTACAGACATCTCCATTGTACCTTCTTTTTAAAAAGAGACTTTGCTGACTCTTTTCCTAGGCCAGCAGGTTTCTCTTAAAGTATCATTCTACTTTTTTCCCCCTCCTGGTAGGCTTCTAAGTCAGAAGGAAGATTTACACATTTTGGAAAACTGTCAGAACCGGAGAAAATTTCAAAGGATTATGGACACTCGCATCAACATGTTCACTATGCTCATTTTTAAATTATTGATTGTAACTGGATCCCATTAGCTTGAGGCTGCAGTATAAAACCAGTTCTTTTAAATGTATCGACAGTATAACTCAGTACATTTTATAAATTTATTCTCAAGTATGCATGTTCATTGCAGAGTTCTACATATGTCTGTTTCATCAAGTTTGTTCATTGTGTGGTTTAAACCTTTTGTACCCTTAACTATAATATTTGGCTTCCTGATCTTTTAGTTACTTAGAGAGATGTGTGTTGTATGGAAAGGCTTGATCAAGTTCAACATTATTCCTTGTGTTCATATTTTTCTGAGATTTTAAAAATCACAGTGTTGTAATTTATCAAAGTATATTCCTGTATCTACTGTCATTTTGTATTAATCATTTTGTTATCTTCTGTAATCAATAATGTAGTGAATTATGTTGACTCATCCTTGTAATTGTTGGAATAAACTAAATCTGACCATATTTTTTTATTTTGTAATGCATTTTACACTTGGTTTGTTGATATGTTGTACAGGATATTTTACATAAGGGAAAAAGAATCTAGGTATGTTTTCTATGTTAACCCTACCAGTTTTGAATTAAAAAACTAAATTTCACAGTTTTTCCTCTTTTTAAAAAAGTCTTCTGGAGTATGTTTATGAGAAAGTTTGAAAACTCACTATGAAACTGTGCCTAGGCCTTTTTAGGAGCAGTAAGGGAGTCATCATTTTATCCAATTTATTTGTATATTAGTAGTTCATACATTTCTTTTGTGGTTCTCTATTTTTTTTTAATCTACATCTTTTTTTTTTTGAGTTGGAGTCTCACTCCATCGCCCAGGCTGGAGTGCAGTGGCACGCTCACAGCCACTCCAGTGTTGACCTGCTGGGCTCCAGCGATCCATCTGCCTCAGCCTTCTAAGTAGTTGGAACTACAGACACACATCAACATGTTCACGCTACCACGCCCGGCTAATTTTTGATTTATTGTAGAGGCGAGATCTCACCAAGTTGTCCGTCTTGAACCCACGGGCTCAGGGAATTCACTCGCCTTGGCCTTCCAAAGTGCTGGGATTACAGGCTGAGCCACCAAGCCTGGCCAATTCTCTCATCTTTCTTAATTGGAATCAATCTTCCCAATGTTTTGTCTATCTAGTTTTTTTCCAAAAGAAATAGCATTTTTAAAAACTCTTTATTATTTTGTTAGTCTGTGTTCACAAATTTTTGCCCTTGCGTTTTCCCTTTCATTTTGTTTCCAAAGAGTTGTTCTGCTGCGGTTTTTCTTACTTCTTTCTGTTTCCCTTTTTGCTTTATGATACACCCATCTATTTTCCCCCAATACATACTTCTTTCTAGATTTATCCCACAGATCCATCAGGTGCTGTATATCTCATCACCTATTGGGCAGGGGGAAGAACTCCTAGAACTTCCGTCTTTGGTGAGGGATCAACTTCCTGTGGCTCAGCCCTCAGGCATCAGAATGGAACTGTAATGCAGCTTTTGCTTGGCCACGACTCAGGGCCCTCCAGAGAGTTAGCCCAGAGCTTAACCTTTGAGCCCCAAATCATCCTCTTGCTCTGCCTCACCGCCCTGCTTAGACACCACTAACCCCATCACCCACCACCACACACAAAGCCCACCATACTCTCTGCACCCTGGGGAGGCTCTCAGTCCACTCTGTGGACATACAGGATTGTGAAAACCCTGCCTGTGCTGCGTCTGAGGATGAACAGTCCTCACTGACCAGGGGCCCCTGGCCATGCTCCGCACACACCCAAAACGTATCTTTACCATTCTCGGTGGGATGTGAGGGCGCCAGAGTTATGAAGGGATGTCCTTGCAGATGCCGTGTGGTTCTGTCCACTGCAGCGGCATTGCTGAATCTGGCCACTGAATCTGGAGAGTGTCTTTAGGACTCTCTGGTTCAAACTCCACGTTCAAGTTGGAGTCCAGAGAGGCCCTTGGGAGGTCGATAGCCACTCCCCAGAGCCACTTGCCCCAAGGAACACAAGAGGCTGGTGTTTCTGAGGGTCCAGGAGTGGCAAGCCGTGTGCTCCAACTGGGGGAAGAGGACAGTGGACACGTGTCACATGTGAGTGCCCAGCCACCTCAGAAATGGTGACAGCAGGTAAGGGGACTCCCAGCAGCGCTCCTGCCTGCCCCTCCCTCCACCAGGGCCAACCCCTCCCCTCCTCTCTCATCCCTGCAGGCTCACAGACTTTCCTCTCCTGGGGGGTATTGGGTATTAACTCACTTCTAAACTCCAGACATCTCTATGCCAACCTTAGGGGTTTTCCACATTTTTGGACTTTCATTTATTTTATTTAAAATAAGCTTTTGTTATTCCATGAGTGTCTTTCCAAAGATGCACTACATATGAAGGATAATCACTGACATAAATGGGAATTCAACCTCACTTGCCGTATGTAGAATATACAACTAGGTCTAGTGAAAACAGCAATATGATTACATTCTGGCTGGCTGCAGGTGTCAGTCTCAAGCCTGGTCTTGCCAAAGAGAAAGATCGGCAGGTGTTGGATTCTTGGTGAACTGTCCCAGCCCTTGGCTCTCTCTAAGATGTCACAAGGACATGGTGAGTCTGGCACCGACTGTGGCCCAACCTGAGCTCTGGAGGCTGGCCTGGAACATCTGGACTTGGCAACTTCCACTTCTGGTGGCCCTAAGTTGAAACATGGGGTTTTAGTTCTGCCCATTGTATGGGGCAGAGGTCAGAAATGAAGTTTCTATGTCTTTCCCAGCCCTATAAAAGCCAGGAGCACCCTCTCCTCCTCTCCCTTCGTCGTAGGCTTCTGACTCAGTTTCCCACTCATACTCCATCACTGTGCTGGGGCTTGAAGCCCAGCCTGCTTCCACCGGAACAGTCTACGGACAAGCCACCCTTTCTCCATGGAAGCTGCTCTCTTGGACACGTCAGCCGGCCAGGCTGGGGAAGCTGTCTCCCCTAACTCCACCACCAGGCTTGGGTTTCCTCTGCCCACCCATGAGATGCCCACACAGCTCAAGGGTTGAGGGGCGCCAACTTGAGGGGCAGGGGCAGGGGCAGAGGCGCGTGAACAAACTTCACCCGGGCCTGGGGGCTGGTCCTCCCCCTGGCTGCTCCTGTTGTCCTTCTCCTGCTGGCTCTGCATCAAGAGCTACACCATTCAGGCTCCCTTGCCAAGTGGCCTCCAGGCAGATTCAGGCAGGGGAGGCACTGGTGAGGGATCACAGGGTGAGAAGCCCGCAGAGCCAAAGCATTTCTCCCCTTCTCTGCCTCCTGGGCTCCAGCTCCCCTGGGCAGCCCCTGCTGTGGTCCAGCTCTCTTCCCATGCCCTCGTATCTGGGTTCTGCCAGCATTGCCTCCTTCTACCGAGTCTTCAGCCCTGAGGGCAATGGTGACCTCCTGCTATTGCTGGCCTCCAAACAGGTTTATCATCTGAGTAGCCTGTTCTCTGGATTAAATTCTCTTGTTTTACAATGCCTTGAGGGGATTGCCACATGGAAATGCCGCATAACGGAGGAGGCCGAGGGTGTCCCCTGAGGGCAGGCACGCCCGCCTGAGGGTGCTGGACTGGAGGATAGGGCAGGCCCACTGCAGTATAGAGCCCAGAGGAGGGTGTGGGTGACTTGAGGGAGGGTCCAAGAAAGCAGGTTCACTCTGGATTGGTTATTGACAGAAAGCAGGGTAATGCCACGACCGAGTTTCTGGATAAATCTCATCTCCGGGGAGGAGAAACTAGCACGCAGACAATCTGTCGGGTAGAGGAGTGGCAGTCGCTCACTTTGGCTGGAGGGGGTCGTGTCTTGTGAGTGAGTGCCACAGGGACCCTGTGTTGTCCAGGCTGAGACATGTAATGAAGCAGCCTTGCTTTGTCTCGGGTCTTCATGGTCTCAGCGTGACGTTGGCTGATGCTGGTTTTCTGTGCAATTACTCATGTCTAATAGAACAGTGTGGCCCAGCTGTGAGTGCCCTGCCAGCTTCTGGATGGCAGAGGTCGTCCTTTTTCTTTCTCAAGAGGCATCGTGTAAAACATTTCTAATGATGACCTTCCCCTGCTCAAGCTCCATTGAGGCTCTGCCTGGCCAACCAGGCCCAGCTCGAGTGCTCCTGAGCCCGGCTCACAGGCAGCTAATGTGCCCACGCTCACTTTGCAGGAGCAAACGACTGCACCCATGTTCGCGAATGTAATCCTTGCTACAACTCTGTGGTATGAGTGGCATTAGTAGCTCCATTTTCCAGATGAAGTAATGGAAGCATAAAGAGATTCAGGTCTTGGCCACTGCGGAAGGAGACAGAGCTGACCTCTGAGTCAGGCCTTTCCCTTATGATGATGATAATAACAGCAGCTGATGTGTACTTAGCACTTACCTACATGCCAAGTGCTGAGCCTTATCATACCTTCCGTTGGCATCACAGCTCTAGGAAGCAGGTATTACTGGCATTGCCACTTGACAGGTGAGGACGCTGAGTCACCAAGCAGCTAGATGCCTTCAGATCACTCAGCCAAGCACCTGAAATTCTATTTGCCCTGCAGGACAAGCCTAACTGTCACCTCGGGGAAGCCCCTCATTCCCAGCCACACTTTGGGGCAGCCTGCAGCTGTACCCCACCAGGCTTCCTATACACCCCTGTGGCCTCCTGCCTCCATGCCCATCTTCCTGCAGCTCTGGAAGCTTTGAGAGTGGGCACCAACCCAATTGACCTTGTGCCCACATGAGGGGCATGAGCAGAGAGGAGAAGACGTGACAGAAGGTGAGGTGGGGCTGGAGCTTAAGCTCCTGCTGGGTGTATGTGTGGCGGGAAGGGGACGTCCACCCTGTGTGTCCCACAGAAGCAGTCGACCGCAGTGCCTTCAGCCTCTGCTGGGCAGGCAGGAATGAGGAACAGAGGCGGGCGAGCAGGGTGCGGGAAGAGGACTGCAGTTTCTGTGGCTCTGGTGGCCAGTGTGAGTTGGACAGCAGGTGGAGAACACAGGCGGGAGTGGGGCCTGGGTGTCATGCTCAGGGCTGGAGGTCAGGAAGCTGGGCTCTGTGAGGGCCAGGCCAGGACGAACTAGAATGCCTGCAACTGAAGGTCTGTGACATTTTGGCAATGATGCTGTGTGCCTGTGGGCTGCTTTGCGTAACGCCCCAGCAGCACTTGGCCTGCTTAGGAATTCAGGCTCTGGCCTGCCGCCACTGTCTCATAAGGAAAGGTGTGATGCAAAGGCGCTGCCATTGGTGCCTCATCCACCTGCATCCCTGTCAACCCCAGAGACTTGGCTTGATGAGGGCTAGAAATGCGTTTTCCGTGGTGGGATTGGTGGCTTGTTAATCTGCATAGCAGATGCTGAAAGTGTGTTCTCCCGGAGAAATCACTGCTGGTCCAGGTCTGCAGTTGGTGAACGTGGTGGCCCTATGCTGTCCTCCGTCCAGCCCCTGGCAGGAAGTTGAGGGTGTTGGATGCTGGCTGTGGTGTGCTGGAACACTGGTGTATGCCTGGGCAGACCCTGGAGAAGGCCCGAGCACTGCAGAGACTCTGTGTAGCTCCCCAGCAGGCCTGTGAACTGTCTTTGGAGCAGTTTTGCTGGAGAATATTTGTGTGCTAAGCTCCAGGACACAAGGGAGAATCTCATCATCTACAACTTGTTGTCGGGGCATCCCGGTGATGAGGCTGTGGGATGCTGACTGGGTGGGCACTCACTGTAGACCATTGGCAGCTGCTGTTATCTGCCCAAAAGAAGCCGACAGGTGGCAGGGCTACACGGGCTCAGGGACCCGTGGAACGGGGAGGCCATGGGTGCACCTGGCTGAGGGGGATGCAAGAAGGCAGGCAGGAGCACCCTGCCCCAGAGACCCTCGTGCTGCTGGCCACCACGGAGGTGTCCAGGACTTCCTCGAGGGCAGGGGTCAATTAGAACGATGGTGAGCTAGTGTCCCCTGCTGAGCAGCAGCCAGACAGGACTCAGCCTACCTAGTAGCCAGCCCCACAGGTTGGAGTGCTGGCAGGACTGTGAGGCCCACCTGCTGCTTACCTACTGGGGTGGTCCTTTGGGAGCCCACCTGCCTGGACAGGTGCAAGGTGACTGATGGTGGCCGTGCCAAGTCCTCTGGGCCCTGAGGCCCTGAGCGGGGTCCCACCAGGAGCTAAGAGCAGCTGTGCCTGCACCTCCCCCAGTCAGCACCCTGGGGACTATGTGGCCACATCTGCGTGAGGGGCTGGTCAGCCTGGGACCCACGGATGGATGTGGACTGCTCTCCCCAAGGGCTTAGTCCCCAGTCCCAGCGAAGATTCTTATTACCTAACTACTCTGGGCTGGTGGGGCTGGTAGGTAGGATTTTGGGGAGCTCTGATGGCAGACACAGGCCCCGTTGGGTCTCATCCTTGTAGATGGGAATCATCAGAAGTTCGCTGTGACTTGGGGGCCAGGGAGGCCAGACCTTCCCCACAGGCTTAGCCACTGCACCCAGTGGGTTCCTTGTGACTGTTGCCCGAGAGGCCCAATCTGGATGCACCCCCAGGTGGGCCACACCCCAGCTCTCCTTCTCTCAAGCACCCTGCTTACAAGCAGCACAGCCTTGGAGCAGCCCCCAGGGCAGGCGATGCACCTGACCAGCATCTACGTGGTGCCCCACTTTCCTTACCTGCAGAAGGAACAGTGGGGTCACCTGAGAGGAATCCGGGTGTGGACCCTGGGGACAGGCTGGGGCTGACTCCAGGCTCTGCACTGCTGCATGACTTTACACACTTGTCCTACCATGCTGTTTTCTTGTCTGCACATGGGTCACTCTAGTCCAGGTGACAGGGCTCTCTGAGGACAGGATGGGTCCTAATACACACTTGATGCCAGCACACAGCAGAACCATCTAGGCTCTGTAGAACTCCTGTGACTAGCAAGGAGTCGGAGAGCTTGGGGGAGGGGGAAAATGCAATCCTTTTACAGGTACCCACCCATGGGCCCCTTCCACCTGGTACACAAGTACTGCTAAAATTAGCACCACCCTTTCCATCCACAGGTGAGGAAACAGGCAAAGGGTGATAATAATGTATTGCAGATGTCAAAATTGTTAAGAGAGTTAATTTCCAATATTCTCACCATAAAAATGATAAGCATGTGAGGCAATGGCTGTTAATTAGCGTGCTTTAATCGTTCCACATATATCAAAGCACCGATTATTTTTTATGGCCTGTCCATTAAAAATAAAAATAAATAAGTCAACAATCAGGGAGAGGCTGTGGGAAGGTCAGAGGAAGCTGGCCCAAGCTCCAGGCCTGGCTCCGCTGCCCCCCACACGTGCCCTTGACTTCAAGTTAGGTTTTGGTTTTAAGATGACTGTTGTGCAGAGGGTGGCATTGTCTTCTCTGGGGCATCCACAAGCCCCTGCTTGAACTGCACATATGCCACAGGGCCGGCATCTGAGGCCAGACAGTCCTGGACAGTCCTGAACAGGCCTTTGGTGTGTCCAATCAGTCCTCCATCTTCATGCCACTCAGCGGCAACCTGCCAGTGCCACGCACAGGCTGACTTTTTTCTCATTGATTTCTCTTGATGATCTCACTTCCTGCTAAGGATGTCATGAGGAGACTTCTTACAGAGTTGCAAGTGGTAAAGCCCTGGGCACACCCCATCTCCCCCAGAACTCCAGGAAGGCCCCTGCTGAAGCACCAGGAAAACAGCAGAGCCTCTGCCCTCCCCAGAGCCAGGACCCCTTGGGGTGGGATGCAAGCGACTTCTTCCCAGTGCCCTCCACCCCTGGAGTCAGAGATCACAGCCTAGGGAGCAGAGCTTGGGGGAAAATGCTGCACCAGGGGAACAGGGGGGTGTCCTAAGGGCCAGAGCAGAACACAGGGTATCGGTGAGCCTGAGAACCCAGTTGCAGGATGGTGACATAAGAAATAGCACAAGCTAGTACCTGGGCTAGCTGCTGTCCCCAGAGGTAAAGGATTCCAAGGGAAATAAAAGACAAGTGAAGCCCAGTGAGACATGCAGGCCTCCTGCGGCAGCTGCACCAGGCAAGTGATGGCATCAGGGTGGAGGTCTGGAAGCAGGTGGGAGGGCTCGGTGTCCTGGAGCGGGAACATGTGGTTCACAGAAGGCCCTTAAGAAAATGCTGGGAACGGAAATATAATGGAAACAATGAAGACCTCAGTGGCTGGGGAAACAGAATTAATGAGCTGGAAGATGAGGTGGAGGAATGTGCTCAGAGGGCATGAGGAAGGGACAGTGATGGAAAACTAGGGAAGATTACGGGGCGTGGTGGGGACGCCTCAACGTCAGGACCTAGACTCTCAGGAGAGGAGAGAGAGTGATGGAGAGGACACGTTTGAAGAAGCAATGACCAACACTTTCCAGAATTAAAGAAACTTTAAAAGATTGAAAAGTGCTGGAAAGCATAGAAAAGGAAACAAAAATGAGATTTAATACTCAAATAGAGAGACACTTCTGAGAGTCTCCTGGGGAGAATGCTGTGTCCCACCCAGAAACAAAGCCGGGGCAACACCAGCCCCACAGTCCATACCAGCTCGTTCTGCCTGCCCACCCACCTCTGGGTTTCAGGTGAGTGCAAAACCACAGGTGGACAGGACAGCAGAAGGACTGTAAAAATATAGATGTGAAGATGCTAAGTACCCTATTGGCTGACCACATGCAAGAGCATATTCCATACGTTGTAATCAGGTGGGCTCACCTAGTCCTGGAGGTCCCACCCAATGTCCTAAGTCAGCATGAAAATCCCCGTTGAGGGACCACCAAGGGGCACCCCTCGGCCTGCTTTGAGGCCCGCATGTGAATAACAGAAGGCACAGCTCTCTCCCACCCATCCCAACACACAGCTGAACACCACCGTCAGCCCCAAAGGTCCTCGGAACCCACCCAACAGGCCTGTTAAGGCTCTCCAAGAATCCAGAAGCTCCTGGGCACCCATCCATCCAGGTCATGCACATCCTAGTCTGCTCCCACCTCACACGGCTTCCTCACCTTCCTGTGGTGCCACCGGGTCACAGTCTGGCCTTGGCAAAGTACTTACCCCTGAATCTTGTCTCTGAATGCTGCCTTCACTTTCTTACTTGAGAATGAATGACCCCAAACTTTTGCAACCAATATTTTGTTTTTAGTAGTACCATCTTCATTATTATTCTGGAATAAAGTTCACACATGAGCGAATTCCCATTCCAGATGAGCCTGGGGTAGATGCACTTCTCCCTCTTCCTCCTGCCAGGTGTAGTTAGGAACCCTGGACATTGCCTATAAACACTAGAAGAGTCTGAGCCCTGGAGAGGAGAAAGGCAGGTGGATGGGCACCATGGGAATGACACGGCAGTGAGTCCTCTGGGCCTTTGTTGTTTGTTTTGCCTCCTCAAACCTGGAATGGGTGCTGCAGAATCCAGCAACCCAGAACTGCCAATGGGAATAGACTAAAAAGAGAAAACAACCTCCCGTCTCTAGCCAAAATGCCAGGAAAGGGGCAGCCTAGCAAGACAAAAATCCCGAAGGTGATTAACTGCCCTTCCTCAGTCAAACCCCATGGAAAAAACCGTGGTCTGCCCCGATTAGGAAAGATAAGGAAACCCAGGCTTTCACCCTTTCCTAGCTCTAGGGAGGCACCCCTCCCCTCTCTCCTCTTCGTTCCACCCACTTGGGGGCCTGGGAGAGGGCTACATGGGGAGCTGGGACTTCCACCCTCCAGTGTCAGTAGCAGCCACATGGAAATCCTGACTTCTACCCCCACCACCTTCTCCTTCCCTGCTCATGTCAGAGTTGACCCAGTGGGAAACTGGAACTTTCACCCTCTAGAAGTTTCTTTTTTTATTTTAAGTTTTTTTATTTTAAAGATGTGGGGTACAATTCAGGGTTAGGTATACAATTCAGGTTCGTTATGCAACTCTGACAGTTTCCCTCAACTGCCAATCCCACCCCCCCCACCCCCGGCAGTTTCCCAGAGGTTTCTAAAGTGTCAGTGAAGGCCACATGGGGAGCAGTAATGCAGTAATGAGGCGCCCCTCCCCTTTCCAGCAGGTTGGTATCAGCAGAAGCCTAGAGGGGAGACTGGACTCCCACCGGGCCTCCACAGGACGTTCAGGGAGGTCGAGGCGGGGCCTGGACTTCCATCCCCACCTGGCAGTACCTAGGCCATCCTCCTTTTCTGTCACCCGTCTGGTGTCAGAGGAAGCCAACTGCAACAGATTTAAATAAAACCAGAGTCTCAGAAAATGCCCAGAATGTTCAGGATACAAACAAAAATTATTCATTATGCCCAGAACCAGAAAAATCTCAGTTTAAATGACAAGATAGAGTCAACAGATGCCAACACTGAGATGACATGAATGCTGGAATTATCTGACTGTAGCTCGGCCATGTAAAAGATGTTTTAATGAACAATTAAGAACATACTTGAAACTAGTTGAAAAAATAGAATTTCAGCAAAGAAATAGAAGATATAACAGAGAACCCAGTAAAAACTTTAAGATTGTAATAACTGAAATTTTAAAATGCAGCGGATAGCCTTAACATCAGAAAGGAGAAAATAAAGAATTAATGAACGTAAAGATAGAACAATAAAGATTACCCAGTCTGAACAACAGTGAGGAGGAAATGTACACAGCCTCAGGGACTAGTGGGTCTGTAACAAAAGATCTAACATTTGGGTTATGAGAGTCCAAAGGAGAGAAGGAGGAGACTAAGGTCGAAAAAGAGGTCAAAGAAATAATGGCTGGAAATTTCTCAAATTCAGCAAAAGACTTAACCCTACAGATTCAAGCAGCTGAGCCCACCACCTGGGATAAACCCAAAGAAATTCACACTGAGACATATCATAGTCAAATTTCTGAAAACTAAAGATAAGGAAAAATCTTGACAGCAATAAGATAGAAACGACAGCTAACCTGTGAAAGAACAGCAATTTGAATGTTGTGAGATCTTCATCAGATGCCATGGAGGCTGGAAGAAGATGGCACAATAGTTTTCAAGTGTTAAAAGCAAAGAACTGCCAGCCCAAATGAGGGGAAATCAAGACATTCTCAGGTAAAGGGAACTAACAGGTTATGCTGCCGGAGATCTACCCTCAAAGAATGGCTCAAGGAAAGGAACGGGTAAGCAGAAAGGAAATGATGAAAGAAGGAGTCTCGGAACATCAGGAAGGGAGAAGCAAAGATACAGAAACTGCAATCAACTTTGCCACTCTTCTTGAATTTCCTAAGTTGTGTTTGGCTGTTGAAGCAAATAGTATCAACATTGCCATTGTGGTTCCCAGTGTACATAGAGGACATATTTAAGACAACTGTGTTTTAAATAGAGGAGGGTAATGTTTCTACATTTCACTCGGAAACTGGTAAAGTGTTGACACCAGTAGACTGATAACTTTTTAAAACAAAATTTTTATTTTAAAGATGTGGGATACAATTCAGGGTTAGGTATACGAATGTTCATTATGCAGGTACCCTTGTTGATGAAGTGTGCCCCCCACTGGCAGATTCCCACTACTGCCAATCCCACCCCCACCCTCCAGCAGTTTCCCACTACTGACAATTCTTTACCTATAGTATTATGATAATTTTTCAAGGTCTGCTTATGAGCGAGAACGTGTGATACTCAGTTCTTTGTTTCTGTGATAGATCACTCAGTATTATAGACTGATAACTTACCAAGATAGAATGTAAGATCTAGAGCAACCACTAAGAAATCCATACAAGGAGAGAACACTTGAAAGTACTATAGATAAATCAAAATGGAATTCTAAAAAATGTTCCAATAACCCACAGAAAGGCAGGCAAAGAAAATATACAGATGGGAACCAGAGGGAACAAATAGAAAGTAACAGAAAAAACAGATTTAAGCCCTAACATATGAACAATTACCTTAAGTGTAAATGGTCTCACATGCTATATGATTCCATTTATATAACATTTTTGACATGACAAAGGTTATGGGGATGAAGCACAGATTATTGGTGGCAGGAGAATGGGGAGGGTGTGACTAGAAGAAATTTTATGAGAGAGATGCTTGTAGTGATAAAACAGCTCTGTATCTTGATTGTGGTGATGATAACCCAAATCTATACACGTGACAAAATGACATAGAAGTATGCACAGACACTATGCCAGTTAAGGTTTCTGATTCAATACTGTACTCAAGCAAGACAAGGTGTCACCATCGGGGAGAAATGGGCAAAGGGTACATGGGATCCCTTTGTGCCATTTTTGCAACTTTCCATGAATCTATAATAATTTCCAATTTTAAAAAAGTCAGATTGTAACTTGCATATGCATTTTTAAAGGGCCAGTGCACTCTTGTCATTTAAGAAAGAAATAATTTGCATTTCTCTAAGGAAACATGTGGGCATGACATCCTAGAAAATGTGATGTCATCAGATGTCTCACTATCTATTATAAATAAATCTGAATTTGAGAAATAAGATCAGAGCCATTTCCACACCAAAAAAAAAAAAAAAAAATACAGGAGAATGAAAGAATGGAGGTCACATTCATTAGCATTTGGTGCACATTAAAACCGTGCAAACATACTTTGTGTTTATATGTAAAATGAGCTAGCTTCTAGGCTTCAGTAACTAGAAACCATTTTCACCTCTGTGAGCATCCAGTGGGACATCTGAAGGACAGGCAAATCAAGTGCAGTTCTCCATGGGGAGGGACAGCTGGCATACTAGCATCCTGTACGTCATTTAGCTTCTATAGTCTCTGCCCGTTAAAAGGCAGCAGCTCTCTTCAAACATCATGTCAATCAGAAAAGCCCCAGAATGCTTATGAGATGTCCCCCAGGGAGGCATATCAACTCTGTGAAATATCCCTACCGAAACAGGAGCCCACTCCCCACCACTCCCTCTGGACACTACACCCTGCTCACGTCTCAGCAATGGCTGTTTTCTCTCCTCATACCACTGATGCTTCTTGCCCCTTTACTGCACTGCCCTTTGAGTGTCATCTTAGGCTACACTGCTGCTACTTCCTCTTGCCAAGGTCATCTGCCGTCATTCCCCATGATCTTGCTGCTGGCCTAGCGGTTTTCCTCACCGCTTCCTCTGCCCTGTTTCTTTGCAATTTCCACATCCACACGGGTGAATCTTCCAGCAGCCTTGCATCTGTTCTTTTTCCCTCTCACTGTCAATCGTCTTGTTCTCTTGACTACCACAATTATCCACTCCCCGGCCAAATCTAGGTACTGTCATGTCCATTCCTAAATGAATTCAGAGTACCTCATTTTCTAGGAAGCAACCCCTGTCTTCCCAGCTTACTTTTTCTAGTACCCTCCATTCCAGTGATCATTTGACTCATTCAAAACACCACTTTCCTGAGCCTGGCGTCTTTCCACTATCCTTGCCCTACGGAGATCTTCCTCACCCTCCTTTTGTGCCACGATTGGTCACACTCCTTTTTTCTGAGTTGGAGCCTCACTCTGTCACCCAGGCTGGAGTGCAGTGGCATGGTCATGGTCACCCCAGTGTCAACCTGCTGGGCGCCGGTGATCCTTCCACCTCAGCCTTCCAAGTATCTGGAACTACAGGTGCATGCTACCACACCTGGCTAATTTTTTACTTATTGTAGAGACGAGGTCTTGTCAAGTTGCCCAGGCGGGTCTCGAACCTGCGGGCTCAGGCAATCCACTTACCTGGGCCTCCCAAAGTGCCGGGATTACAGGCTGAGCCACTGCACCCGTCCCGTCCCACTCTTTAAACGATCCTCGTGTCCTGCATCTCTCTCCCTGCTTCCAGCTTATCTGGCAAGATCTAGCCCTGGCCGTACCCAACTTTCCATCCCCTCTGTACTTGCACCCATGGAGCTGAACGCAGCCAGGGAGACACCTACTGCCGTGCCAACGGGTCTCATCCTAAACTCGTGACCTCAGGCCTCAAGCGGTCAAACGTCCTGTATTTTCCTGGTCCATTTACCCCCTGTCTCCTCCATGCCAAGACTCCCCTCTCTCACCTCCGAGAATGGACCTCCCTCCCCTAACGCTCCCTTCCTGCAACACTTCAGCTGCTCCCCACTCCGCTGCAGCCACCACATCGGCAGCCAAACATGCTGCCACCTGGCCCACCTTCACCTCCCTTGGCCTCTCCTCTCCCTCCAGCGTCCGCTCCATGTTTCCTCTGCTCCTTCCAGAAAATCCTCGTGAAAGAGTTTCTATGATCCCTGTCTGTCCCTGTTTCCTCTCCTCCCATTCTTTTTTTTTAGACTTAAAAAAAAAAATTCTGAGCTACTTTTAGATTTACAGAAGAGTTGAAAAACGAGTGCAGATAATTTCTGTATCTCCTTCATCCAACTTTCTCCAGCGTTAGCATTTAATATGCCTCATTCTTTTTTCGAACTCAATAAGTTCTCATAATTCCACCAAAAATATTCTCATTAAGGTCACTGTCATGACCTCTGCTATCTCCAACCTAAAGTCAGCCCTGGTTTCAGTCAATCTGTTAGCAGCATTTGGCACAGCCAGCGATGCTCTTCCCGAAAGGCTCTCAGCCTCTTGTTTCTCTTACCCACTCATACTACTTGTTTCTCCCTATCTTCTCAACTTCCAAACATTGAAGAATCCTAAGTCTCAGTCTTTGACCCTCATCCCCCCTCACTGCATGACTCCCTAGGAAATCTCACCTGCTGGCAACACCTTAACAACCATCTACGGCTCTCTAGAGCCTCCCTCACCCAACCTTCTCCTCCCACTCCAGACCCACATCCAGCTGCCTACTCAACAGCGCTATTCGACGAGAGAAGGCACCTCAAAACCAAAGTGCTACATGGAGCTCCAGGTCTTTCTGCTTCCTTTCAGCCAGTCCTATCTCGACATAGGAATGCACTTCAAGATGTTCAGACCAAATTCCTTTGCATCATCTGGCCCCTCTCTCTGCCACGCCCTGTCCAACATATCAGCAAAATTCATTTCTACCACCGGCATACCTCCAGAATTCAGCAACTTCTTGCCTCCTTCATAGCCACTGTCTTGGCAAGCCACCCTAGCCTTGCCTGGATTCTTACCAGCCTTCTGACTAGTCTCCCTGTTTCTGTAGCCTCCTCCACCCTCAGTGTAGTCTCAACACATCAACCTGGGTTGGATCTTGCCCCTCCTCTGTCCAAAACCTCCAGTGACTCTCACGTTTCGAGGTATTAGCCAAGATCCTGTGACCTAAATTTTTGCTACCGTGGCTGATGCCATTTTCTGCTCCATCCCCAAACCCTGCTCACACCGGGCTCCCTGCTGTTCGTGGGATAAGGCAAAGATGCTCCTGCCTCAGTGTCTTGGCCTGCCTCCTCCCTCTTCCACCCCTCCATCGCTTCCTTCTGGCTTCTGCTCAAAAGTCACTTGTTTGAGTGAGGATTTCCCAGGGCTTACCCACCACCACGCTTCGTTTTTCTTACTCTAATTAATTTTCTTACTCTATTTAATTTTCTTTCACAGGACAGATGCGATCAATTTATTTTCTGCCTCTTCTTAAATAGATAGAAGCTTCCATGAGGACAGGGACTTCCTTTTCTGTATTACTCTATCTCCAGCATTTATATCAATGCATGGCATACATCAGATGCTCATACACGTTTGTTGAATGAGTTATTTCATGTATGGTAATTATCTCATAAGACCCCCACAGAATAAATCAATGAGTGGAACTTATAAGACTTTAATTAAGATTTTTTCAAATTACAAATTTAAAAAAAAGTTTAAAGCTATAAATGTCTAGAAATATACACTTTTAAGGAAAAAAAATTAAACATCATTAAGATCATAGAAGAATTAATGAATATACTATGCTCTTGAGTAGAACAAGTTAACAGAGTGGATATCAATTTTTTTCTAACTTAATCTGTACATTTTTATTCTAATCTATCTAGTTGGATTTCTCTGGAGAAATTAAGCAAATTTATTTCAAAATTTATATGGAAGAAAGGACTATAAATTACTGTCAAGTTTGAAACCACAGAGCAAAAAGGGGTTAGAGCGGTAGTGAGGGATCTAGCAGATACCAACACGCATTGAAATGTAACAAACAGAAGTAGAGTGAACGGAGGAACAAACCCAAGCGCCGATGGGCCAACTTGGAGCAGACCCCCAGGCAGACACATAGATGGACTTTCATAGCAGTAGAGCATCCGCCCTGTTTCATCAAAGCACTGGGCCTGGCAAAAATATGAAGGAAACTAAGTTCAGATTCCTACCTGACACCATATATGAAGATGGGCTCCTGGGGAACTTCCAGGGAAAGCTGTAAGAATACTTCAAAATTGGCAGGGCATGGTGGCTCATGCTTGTAACACAACACTTTGGGAGACTGGAGCAAGAGGATTGTCCGAGCCCAGGAGTTCCAGACCAGCTTGGGCAACATGACAAGACCTAGTCTCTACAAAACATCGAAAAATTAGCTGGGTGTAGTGGCGTGTGCCTGTAGTCTGGGAGACTGAGGAGGTTGAGGCTGTAGGAAGCCATGATTATGCCACTGTATTCCAGCCTGGGTGACAGAGTGAGACCTCCCAAGTCAAAATAATAATAATAATAATAATAATAATAAAATCAAAGAAGACTTTTGCAACCTAGGAGAGGGAAGAAGACTTTCAGGCAGCGTTTGTGTCTTCTAAAAAAAGCAAGAAGAAAGGAGTGAAAACAAAGAATAAGAAAAGGACTTACCACAAAGCCATATATCCTAAAATAAATGTATAAATAGCAACCTATATTTAGGTTATCATGCATATAAGATAGAAATATATTTTAAAATTATATATACATATAATTTGTTAAAGCTGAGAAGTAGCAGAGGCTAGTGGTTCTCAAACTTGGGCATGCATCAGAATCACTTGGTAGAGGTAAAATAGGTTGCTAGCCCAGCATCCAAAATTTATGAGTCAGAACCTGGGGTAGGGCCAGAGAATGTGCATTTCTCACAAGCTCTCAGGTGATGCTGATGCTGCTGGTTCGGGGACCACACTTTGAGAATTCCTAGCATAGACCACATTAGACAACAGACAAGGGGGAGACAGTTGCATGATCTAACACTGACAATGGATTCATACCCAGAATTTACTATCCTAAAGATAACTGAAAGGCATCATATGTAATTTACAGGAAGGGAAGCCCAAGGGGCTGACAGGAAGTTCAACCACAACCATAACTGGCCATTTTGCACCTGTCCAAACGGAGGCTCAGACACTGCTGGGGTGAGGGAAGAGAATGAAGCCATTCCAGAGAGGGACCTGTGGGCCGTCCCAAGTGAAACCAAGCACCATCTTCTTATGATTCACAAAAATGTCCACACAGGCCCTAAGAGGCTACATTGGGGCTTTTCCTTGGGGCATTCTGTGGAGCACTTGCCCCAGGGAATTGAAGGCAGCCAACCTTAGGGAAGGGGTGGTAATGATGTCCTTTAGAGCAGTTTAGCCACAAGCACAATGTACATACAGCACAGTGAATTGGTCTTACACATTGTATTTATAGATAAAGCGCAAAGAAATGAAGATGGGCTCCTGGGGAACTTCCAGGGAAAGCTGTAAGAATACTTCAAAATTGGCAGGGCATGGTGGCTCTTGCTTGTAACACAACACTTTGGGAGACTGGAGCAAGAGGATTGTCATAGCACGTCACTTATGTAATTAAAAAACGCAAGTGTCCAAAGGTCTTCTTACGAGGTCGGAAGCATGTATATCTGGGGACCTATAGCAAACCTGCTAGAGTGCTGGCCCAGGACAAGTACTGTGGGAGGAAGGGTGCTGGTCTCGGAGTTGAAGAGCAAAGAGAAAAAGTAGAATGTGAAGAGACATAGCAACAGGGAGGCCTTACGTGACTGGTGAGACTGTACTGGATACTGAGGAAGCAGGCATGACTCTCATTTGAGACCCTTTAAAAACTGAAAGTCCCGGTGCAACCCCTTTGGGTTCCCTTCTTCTCTGGGAGCTTTTCTGTCTTCTCAATAAATCCTGCTTTAAAAAAACACCAAAAACTAAAAGTTCCAACATGAGACTCCAGGCAGACCCACAGCTCGCTAGGCTCCATGTGGCATGTCTGTTGCTGGGGTGGGGGGAGGTGGGTCAGGGGCTGAAGGGGCTTGATCAGTGCTCAAGGAGGCAGCGGTAGGCCCTGTGGGGTGATGGGGGGCCAAGGGAGTAGTGGGGGTCTGGTTGAGGGTCTTCGGCAGGGGAAGGGGACAGAGGATGGAGTTCTGTGCTGCAGGGTGGCAAGGGTGTCCAAACACTGAACCTGGAGGCCCATTTTGAGGGGAGGCCCATTTTGAGGGGAGGGCTCTACCTCTCAGTAGAAAGCTCCTATGGATGACACCTCCTCTGCAGTCCTGGAGGCTGAAGAGAAAGAGGCTGAAGAGAAAGAGGCTGAAAAGAAGCCCAGGACTGACCAAGAGGGTCAAGATAGAGCACAGCACACACAGTAGCTTGTGGTGGTGGAGGGACTTTTTGGGTGTGCAGTCTTTCTTTGAGGCAGTGTCTCGGGTCAAACTAAGAGTTGTTTCCTTCTGTCCTCCTGAGCTTCCAGACCCCACCCCAGTACGAAACAAAGGACCCCAGAGGATGGAAGACTGGGCTCCGTGGAGACATGGGGCAGTGTTAGGAAGAAGCAAATTCCAAAAACAACAGTGTTCTCCTGGTCAGAGACAGAAATTTAAAGGAAGCTGGTGGCAAGGGGGACATGCCAGGGCACTAGAAGAGAGAGGGTCTGGGGAAAGACGGTCAGTTCTGAGTGACCAACTAAGTATTTCTTCAATACCTCCTAAGGCAGGCTGGTTGATTAGAGGCCCCTTACTTCCCCCTCCTGTGAGCCATGGCCCGGGTCATGCGGCCCATTCAGGCCCTGAGATGTCGGTCAGTGGTCGCCTATGCAATGCCATGAGAATACATGGGGCTGCAGGAGCGTGAGAGACACGTCCACAGAGCTGAGGCACCTTGGACCTGGGCAGCCATGGCTACTTGACCTGCAGATGTGAGTGAGCTCAGGAGGGGAGACTCAGTCCTAGGGAGTCCTGCAGTGTGCAGCTCGGGGATCTGGGGCTAAGCAAGTTCTCCAGGCGACTTCAGTGCACACCCACTGCTGAGAAGCACCGGCCCAATGGCCTGATGATACCAGCCGAGAGCAAAACTGTATGTGAGCCTAGCTCTGATCAGCAGAATTCACAGATGTGTGAGCTAAGAGACAGATGCTTGCTGTATGCTCTGAGGCTTTATTGTTATGCAGTATTATTCTACAATAGATGACTGACACGCTTCATGGAAGTGAACCTCATGTCCTACCTTGCTGTGGATGCAGCCTTCTGTGTGAGGTGAAGACCTTCACAGCACAGAGGATGGGTGGGGGTAGGTTTGAAGACACTCAGACCACCTTAGAAAAAATTTCTCCAACAAGCAAAACAAGGGCAGATGGAAATCATGTTTGGTTATGGGGAAAAAAAGAAACAAAAAGCTATTAGTATTTAATAACAAGATGAGCAACTCCATTGAAAAGTGGCCAAAGGACTTCAATTAAAAAGCCATGTAAGTGGAGGGGAGAAGGGAGACACGAGGTCAAGAAATACAAGAAGAATGATTTAAACTTATAATTAAGTTCAGTGGAAAAGAATGGGCTGAATTTCCAGGTAAAGATGGCAGGCTGGACATATGTCTCCACTAGGGTCTCTTCCCCGAACCCCACTAAGATAACAGTAAAGGAAATTTTAAAAAGACATTAGCCTACAAGAACAGCCGTCATGTGAGAGAAAACAGGAACAAGATTTGGGAGGTGAGAAAGCAGATGGCCACATAGGAACTGACTGAGCAGAAGGAGGAAGCTGAGGGGCTGAATCCCAAGCCAGCAGTGAGAGCACTGAGAAGACACTTGCTTTACTCGGCAGAACTTCCAAGGAGATGCATAATTTTTGGCATCATGTGGTGGGGCTGGAGATGACGTGAAGTGGGATGAAGATCGGTTATGCTTTCAAGGACTATCTGACAAGTAGCCAGCTGGGAGACACACCCCCCCCAAACACGGCCACATGACTTTCCCTTCCTTCTTCCAGCAGAAGAGACTAGAGTTTTCTTCTCTGGACTGAAAATGAGGGCATGGGTAGGGGGAGAAGACAGATGTTTACATTCTTCTGAGACCCCAGCTCTCTTCTTCTCAACTCCCGCATGCCAGCCTGATTCCCTTCAGGCGGGAAAAGAAAAGAGTTTTCTTAGGAAAACGGGGCCTAAGATCTAAAAGGAAAGATCTAAAGGTAGTAACTCTGGCAGTTCCCCAAAGACAAGACCCAGCCATATCTTGAAGCCCAGGATTCCTGACCGACTCTTTAGTGCTCATGTGTATAAGCCAACAACCGTGCCTCTCTAGACTTCCATGGAAAGCCTGCTACATGCAGGTGAGAGACCAACATAAAACTGGACCAAATATAGATCTGTTATAATAGCAGATATGTCTGATATCTCAAAGATAGAGAACTAAATAAAACTTGGAGGACAAAGAACATGAAGAGAGGGGAAAAGAACTCCAAACTAATTCATACCCACAGAAAGATAAGACTATATCCTTGAAATAAAAACAGTACGCCCTGAAAAAATAAGCACTCAGAACAATAGAATAGCAAAAATGGGAAACATAAGGGTTGGAAGATAAAGTTGAAGAAATGCTCCTGGAAAACAGAACAAAATTAGAAAGGTAAAAACTAGAAAAGATAATAGGAAAAAAAATCACCAGATATTAAACTTCTGAATAACAGGAATTACGGAAATAGATAGTGGTGGGGAGTTAATCAAAGACATCGTTCAAGAAAACTCAGAGTGTGTTTCTAGTGAATGGGGCCCATGCAAGGTGCAGTAGATAAATGAAAATAGACCCAAAGTATATCACTGTGAAATATCAGAACACTAGAGGCAAAGAAAATCTTGCATTCCCCAAATAAACACTAAGGTTTCAGAACTGGAATGACTTCACACATTAATACGTACCCTAGAAGCTGGAGGAAAAGGGACGCGTGCCTTCAAAATTCTAAAAGAAAGCTTTTTTTCCTACTTACAATTCTAAACCCAGGTAAGATATAACTGAAAGGTGAAGACAGAATCCATATACTTCAAGACATGCAAGATCCCAAAGTTTACCTTCTATGTGTTCTTTTTCAGAAAAACAACTAGAGGACAAACAACATCAGAACGAGGGAGCAAACCCAGAAAGAGGAAGTCACAGGATTCAAAACAGAAGAAAGGCATGGGGCCCTGGGGCCAGGCTGCCTCAGAGCAGGTCAGTAGGTTCCTGGGGGAAGGCTTCAGGAGGATAGAACTGATTACATCCTTAATGTGTCAGAACTTATGGAGATGGGCAGGGGTGTGAGTGAGCTAAATTTTACCATGAGTGGAATTCTATAATGCTATGTCTGCAAGACCATGTACTAGCGTGTTATTTGGAGATGTGGAAGACTGTACCAAAGTAATTAGCTGAAAAGAGTTGGGAGGGAGAAGGGGAGGAAACTGTGAGGGGCGGAGTTGGAAGCAACTCTTTTTCATGTCAGTTCTGTGGTGCTACTTGACTCTATGTCGTATGTATGGAATTGATACCCGTGAGAGTCAGACAGAAAGAATGGGCTCTCGATTTTCCCTGCCTGAACGATCGGCCAAGATTGAAAAGACTGATCGTATCGAGTGTTGGGGAAGAGATGAGAAAACTGGTTGAATGTGTTCCTGGTGGGAGCACAAATTGACATCCTCTCTTTAGGGGGCAATTTGGCAGTAAGTGGTCATAGCTTAAAAAATAACAACTCACCCCCACCCCCAAAAGTGACTTCTCTCCCTTCATTGCGCATCCTGGATCTGGAAGAGGAGTTGTGGGTAGAAGCAGATCCCCTTGAAGGCAAAGATTCCAGAGATGGTGTCAGCAGGCAACATCGGAATAAGTGGAGTTCCAGGACCCAAACCTGCTGACCCTCATCTCCTGACTCCTCTGGTGGAGGAATCGTGGTGGAGGAGCCTCTGAACACCATGAAGGAGTGAATTATGCTCCCCTGAAACTCGGCTCACAAGAAGATGAGGGGGCAGGTAGGCTGGCAGCTGGGGAGAGGTGAGGAAGAGGTGTGTGTCTGTTTAAGGACCGAGGATGTGGCTTGTCTAAATGATAGACATAAAGAGCTGACAGGAGGGGAGGGAGCATGAGGGTGCTGGGATGGGAGGGACTGATTGCAGCACCCCAGATGCTGAGGAAGGAGGGGACGAGCGTGGCTAGCTTTGACCGGGAGGCCGACTGTCCCTTCTGAGAAGAGAGGGAGAAGACTCACCCCCATCAGACAAAAGCTGCTCTCTCCTGGATATGACCTGAAACACACACACACTGGATTCTCCTCGCAGGTTCTTTTTCAGTGCTAACATGTTTTCCGAGAAGAATCCTGGGATCCTGAGCGCCAACCCTGTGGCACCAACCTCCTTCTTACAGTTCCAGAGCAAAAAGCAACCCTGCATATCTGCGCCTGAGATCTCCCAGCAGCCTGCAAGTTGATCTCAAACAGGGTGCCCTTATATGAGGGAATGTGGCCAAGGACTGTCACGTGAGATGCGTGTGGCTCTGAGGAAGATGATGAGAGCAGTCTCCACTTTCCCAAGACTCAGTATTGGCGAGAAGTAGATTGGGTTTCTCTAGTCATCTGTTCAATCCCAGAAACAAAGCTACAAACAGAATTGTGTTGCATGTGGCCAAGAGAGGGGACAGAGCCGTGTCGTTGACCTACTTATCAGAAGTCAAGGAAAAATGATCCCAGCAGTGGGAGTCAACCCCACTGGGTAAAGGGGTGGGAGAGCAGGGACCTCAGGGGCAGAGGGAAGCCCAGCTACCAAGGCCCCAGAGGGAGAAGCAAACCCCTCCCGGGAACCCACAGGCCAACGTGGCAGCAGATGGGTAGCCAGGAGTCATGTGGTTCCACCTTCCAGGGACCTGGAGGCCAGAGTAACTGTGGTCATGGTAGAGGTTTAGTTAGAAGGTCAGGTTTACATTTCAGACCAGTGGAGCTTTGCTGCAGCCTGAGGACCAGGATGCTGGGAGAGCCTGGAGCAGGCTGTGGAGAGTCCCTGGATTCGCCATGCACCCCAGTCGGAAAAGCTGCCTGGAAGGGATGTGGCTTTGCGGAGAACGTGGAGGTGCCCACTGCATGCTGCACACACTGATGTCTGTCAAGAGTGGGCTTGCTCTCCTGGTCGGTCTGTCTATGTTTGTATCTACCTTCAGTCTTTTTATCTTGTTATTCCAATCCTCAGAGCTGTCCCCATTTTTTGTGTACTTGATTTGGAGTTTTCCAAGAAGTATGTGTTTAAAAATCTTCTGTGAAGATTGTGAATTTGCCAGTTTCTCCTGTATTTTTGCTGCCGTTTGATTAACATATTTTGAAGCCAATTATTTATATAGCGATTACCAGATGCCAGACACTGTCCTCAATACTTTCCAAATATGAACTCACTTAATCAATGTGAAATAGCCTAACAATAGAAGATTAGTTTAGAAAATTACACACTAAGGGCTTTGAGAAAAAAGTATTAAAAGTTTATTGATTAACAAGGAAAATTGTTCATGATATATTATGAAATGAAAAAGGCAAGTTACCATGCAGTTTATACAAGTTGATTGCATTTTTTTATTAGAAAGAAATGTTATCTGTGTAGAAGGAAAAGGTCTGGAAGTACGCCTACCAAAACGATGACATAAATTATCTTTAGGAGTTAGAATCATGGGTAATTGTAATTTTCTTGTTTATTCTTATATGCATTCTCTGTTTTTGATAATGAAGATCTATTGATGGCTAAGAAGTAAGTCATTTGGTAAGGGTCCTGTTATCCAAAATGTGAACTAAAGAAACTGCAGGAAAATGTCTCTTTGATTTTTTTAAAAAATCAAAGTCTCTTTGATTTTTTTAAAAAATTTTTGAGTTGGGGTTTCACTCTTCAGCCAGGCTGGAGTGCAGTGGCAGGATCACATTTCACCACAGCCACAGTCTCCTGGACTCAAGCCCGCCTCCTGCCTCAGCCTTCCAAGTAGCTGGGACTACAGGCATGCTCCACCATTCCTAGATAATTTTAAAAAATTATTATTATTATTATTTTGCAGCGATGAGGTCTTGCTGTGTTGCCCAGACTGGTCTCGAACTCCTGGGCTCAAGCAGTCCTCCAGCCTCAGCTTCCCAAAGTGCTGGGATTAGAGGTGTAAGCCACCATGCCCAGACATCTCTTTGATTAATAATAAGGTGACCAATATAAAAATACAAAGGTCTGGACACACAGCTTTATGAAGCAGAATTAGAATTGGCAATACCTGGGTAAGGAGAGATAAGAAATCCAAACCACTAGAGTAGAGATGTTCCTTTGCCCTCAAGAGTTCTCAGACTCAGAGGGCTTGTCAACAACACAGGAGGCTGAAGCCCAGTCCCAGAGTTTCTGCATCTGCACATCTGAGTACAGATCTGGGTGTGGCTGAGAGTCTGCATTTCTAGCAAGTACCCTGGTGATGCTGATGCTGCTTGTTTGAGAACCAACCACATTTCGAGATCCTCTGCCACACCTGGAAGTTACTATAGCATTGGTTCATATGGTGTGGCTACCACATACTTATTATTTGAAACTTGGAAAACCCCATGAAACCATTTGGGCTCAGAGCTTTTGGGGGAATATTATTTAGACTCGATTTAGCTTTACTCATGTTTGTGGTCTCTTCAAAGGCCTTCACTTCTTGAGTCAATTTTGGTTAATTTCTTCACAATGTTCCCTTTATTTAAGATTTGGATATCTATTAGCATTGGATTGTCCATAGAATACCCATATAAATATTTACACTTTCTACTGCCCCATTAGTCTGGGTTTGTAGCTCTCTAGTTCGTCAGCACTGCCTGCCTGTCCCACCTCAGGACAACTGTAACTCATAGCCCTTACAGATGAGGTGGCCTCCTTGGGGGACAATGACCTTGCTCAGAGATCACCCCCCTCTGCCGTACTGGGGCATGACTTGCATGTCCTATGGTCCAGTGAGAGGCACTTTCATACTCGGACCAGGGTGGACATTTATCCTGGGAAGTTCCTCTGAGGAAGACTCGGGATAAGTGTAGGATGCTGCCATATTTATAACGAGTTCCTTTCACAGCTTTCCCCACTCTTGCTTACCAATCTCGAGTTCATTAGACAAATTCCCTCAACAAGCATTTACGGAAGGCCTACTGTGTGCCAGGCCCTTGGTGCCGAGGACACAGTGGTAAGCGGAATAGACATAATCTGTGCCTAGAGGGACCTGAACCTAGTGAGGGAAGAGCAAACATAAAATATCACACACAAAGATATTAATTGCATGCTGTGATGAGGGCTCTGGAGGAGAAAAAGCATGCTGAAAGGAGACATTGCAGGGAAGCATGTCTGGCCTGTGGGTCATAGAAAGCTTTTCTGAAGAGGGGGCCTCTGAATTTAGACCTGAACATTGGGTAGGAGTTAACCGGGTCGAGAGGAAGGGAATTGGAAAGGGTGTTCCAGGCAACAGCAGCAGCAGGAGCAGACTATATCAAGGCAGGAGGAGTGCTGTATGACTTAAGGGACTGAAGGAGCAGAGAACGAGGCAGCGTATTACAGGTGGAAAGCAGAACAGAGAGAGGTTATATTGGGCTTTAGAAGTGGGGGCCCTGTCCTGCGGTTGTTGGGTAGCTATTGAAGGATGTAAGCAGGTGGGTAGAAAATTAGATTTGAATTTTTAAAACTCTAAAATTTTCCTTATAGAAAAATTGTACTCCATAATAAACATAGAAAGGATAAAATAATTAGAAAAATCATCAATTGCAAATGCCAATGCTATAATTTATCCAGGCAGTGATCACCAGTGGTCAAAACATCTGTAGGAGGGATCAGGCTATCATCATGGAGCCCACCGACTTCCCACAGTGGAACAGCTGAACATGGCACACCTCCCTATAGGTACAGTAGGAGGCACACAGCATCACCAATGGAGGATCTTGCCAAAACTCTAGAGCAGCTCTATGCATAGAATTTTTGATTCTGGAAATATCTCTATCTGTGTTGTGCAATGAGGGAGCACTTGCCATGTGTGGCTACTGAGTACGTTGATTGAGGCTAGCACAACTGGATTTTATTGAAATTAAGTCTGAATTGTACATTTCATTTAACTTTAATTAATTGTATTTAAGTGGCTTCTTTTGGCCGGTGGCTATAGCATGGGACAGCACAACCCTAGAGCTAGAACCAACTAGAAGGTTAGAAGAACCAACTAGAAGGTTAGAACCAACTAGAAGACTAGAACCAACTACAAGGGAGCAAAAAGACAAACCAGAGTGTGGGACACTCTAAGGAAACACTGAGTCAGTTTCTGCAGCCAGTGTCATTGGAATTAAAAAAATGAATAAGGAATTTTCTGGATAAGACATGGAACATACATATAATGTGTGTACCTTGTTCAGAACCAGATGAATTATATAAGACAGAGTTGAGACAGCAGAAGAAATTTAACTATGGACTGCTAGATTCCATCAAGGAATGACAGTGAATTCTGTTGGGTGGGATAACAGCATTGTGGTTATGTGGATATCCATTGGGAGGCTCTTGCTTGTGGCAGGAAGTGGACCAGAGTGGGATATGCATGTTCTAGAGGAATAGCCAGGCTTTCTGACAGAGTGAGGGTGAGAGGAGAGCAGATGAGGTGTCAAGGATAGCCCCTGACTTCTGGCCTGCACAAATCAGGGCTGGTAGAGCCCTCCTCTGAGGTCAAGAACCTTGGAGCGGAACTGGTGTGAGGGAACCACCTGGACTTTGGCTTTGGACGTGTTTGAGGCACCTGAGAATTCCTGAGGGCTGTCAAGTGGTCCATTACTAGGGGGTTATGGAGCTCTGAGGCAAGGATGGGCAGCTGGCTGAGCCCTGGCATCATGGGGGCTAGGAGCTCAGTGAGCATGGAAGCTGGTCTTGTGACCGAGACCCCAGCTCTATTTGCCACCTGTCCCAGCTTTTCTCCCAAGCCCTAGGACAACTTTGTTTTCAACAGAGAGCACTTAATCTTAACACTTTTAATGAGATGGACTTACTTTTTAAACTTCATCTCTTTGGGGTGACTGTTCTGTTAGACCCAAGGCCAGCCTCTCCCTGCCCTTGCTCCTCTTCTTGTGCCAGGAGAGGTGTAAGTTGTCCTCCGTTGCCTGAGTCACCCTGCAGCCTGCCCCTCTCTCCTCTCTCTCTCCCTCTCTGTCTCCCTCTTGTTTAATAATTAGCCTTTGTTTACTTGCATCCCCGAGAGGGCACTTTTAGACTTCGTTGAAAATGTTTATGCCTTAAAACAGTATCAACTCTGTTGACACAGAGCCTTCCCATGCCTACACAACGATTCATCTAACAATGAAATATTTGTGGAGAACATTCTGTCAGGCTCTGGGTCTCTAACTCCAAACCCAAACTCTTACATAGGAAATGGTGTGGCATATAGGGCAGGTGATGTGGCGGCAAATGCAAGTCAGCTGGTGAAATTGAAGGTGAGAAGTGGCACAGCAATTCCCTGTTTCTCTTTTCTCTATAAGCATAAAAAAGAACGTGAAGGCAAGTAAACATCCATGACAACATAGTGTGGTGAAGGCTGGGACAGAGCATGTTTTGACTACGAAGGTGGCTAAGAGATTTCTTAGGAAAGCAGCCCTTCCGTTGCCACCTCAGTCATGACAGGAAGGATCCAGCTGTCTTGGACACCCGGTGACTATCCACAACTTCTTTCCTCTTATCATATCTCCAACATCTCCGACCCCTCTCACTTTCAGCCGATGGCTGGATTTTACATTTACAGAGAAAAGAGAAACAGGGAATTGCCACACCACTCCTCACCTCCAATCTCACCGACTGACGTGCATCGCCACCCCATCACCTGCCCTGTGTCCACACATCTGCCCTACATCACCTGCCTGGGACCTGCCTCCTTGCGCCTCCCCACAGCCTTGCTCCCTTTTTCTTCTGCGGTGTTGATCGCATCATCATTACTAGCTCCTTCCCCAGAACTGTCAATCACATCTTAATTCTAACTGTCTCTTAAATACAATACCCCACATCTTCCTCCAGATATTTAGAGATCATACTATTTTTCTTTTACGTTCGTGACAGCATTGCCCACAAGGATTTTGTAAACTCACTGCTTTCTCTTCCCTACTTGGCATTCCTTTTTTTTTTTTTTTTTTCCTTTTCTCTCATTTTTATTTTAGATTCAGGGAGCACACGTGCATCTTTGTTGGGTCTTGGTGGCCTATTCCCTACATTGTGAACACTGTGCCCAACAGGTAATTTCTGAGCCCTAATCCCCCTTCTTACCTCCTCCCTTATTGGTGTCCCTAGTGTAAACTCTTTCCCTCTTTCTGACCACTTAACTCCCACATATGAGTGCGAATATGCACTGTTTGGCTTTCTGTTTCTGAGTCGGCTCACTTAGGGTGGGGATCTCCAGCTCTACCCATGTTGCTGCAAAGGACATGATTTCATTATTTTTCATGGCTGTTTCATTTCTTTTTCCTGCAGCCTCTTGTGAGAGCTCTTCCACCGCCTGGCGCCGGGCACTGAAGGCTGGAACCTGCTGATCTGAGGATGGTGCCTCTGGCCTTTTGGCACTGAGGAGCTAGTGTCCACTTCTCATGTCTCTTGTCACTGCCGTGGCAGTGGTGGAGAGGGCTCCTCAGCTTGATTTCAGTTGCTCCTGGCCCATGAGGATGCCCAGCTCTTCCATACCTACTCCAGGCTCAGAGGATTTTGGCTGTTCTGCCAGATAAGTGTGGCTCCTTCCCAGATGCTCAGACACCTTCACAAGCAAGGGATGTGTCTCTTACAGGTGGAACATAGGGTTTTCCTAAAAGACATGCAGGCTTCTAAATACCTCGTCAGCATATCTGGGGTTTACAACAGCTGGCGCTCCCAGGACTGGTGAAGTTGGAAGGACTTAGGGGGATACCGATTCCTCTTCTGAAACCCGGTCAGTCTCCAAAACTTCTTCACCTCTTGCTAGTCTTCCTGTGCAGCAGAAATTCACTTGTCATTTTCATCCTGCTTTTTCCTGATGATGTGGCTTATTATAAAGATCGCTCTGCTCACTACTCCAAGCTTAACTCACTACTGTTCTCTTTATCTTTTTAGTTTTAAAATAATTATAGATTCACAGGAAGTCGGAACAAAAGTAGAGAGAGATCCTGTGTAGCCTTCAGCCAGTTTTCCCCGATGGTTACATCCTACGTAACTACACATATCAAAACCAGGACACTGATGCTGGTGTAACAAGTGTCGAGTTCTGAGCCTTTTATCACATGTGTAGATTCATGTCACCTTCACAGCAATCAAGATACAGAGCTGCTCCCTCTCCACAAAGACCCCCCTCGTGCTGCCTCTTCACAGTGACAGCCACCCCTTAACCCCTGACCATCCCTAACCCCCAGAAACCAGTAATTTGTTCCCCATCTCTACAGGGTTTGCCTTGCTACTTATTAAAAGTCGGCTTCAGAAGCACTAAGGAAGCAGTTTTCTCTGAAGTGCTGGTCCTCCTGAGGTCTCGGCCTCCGACTGTGCATCCCACATGAACCCAGGTGCTGCTCTGTCTCCCCACAGGGGCCAGGGAAGCCCATATATCTGTGGAGGGAGGACCGTGGGACCCTGGACCCCAGGAATGAAAATCCCTTGTGCGGTATGTCAGAGCATGCTCCCCAGACCTGGAATGCAAGCCTTGCCCTTGGCCTGTTAACGTGGACTCCTGTGAGGGTGCCTGAGTCGCCTCCCTCAGAAGCACCTCCCAGGCTGCAGCCCAAGTTGCCCTGGAGGAAGACTGCCTTCCTTACCCAAGTGCCCCTCAGGGCTCTGCAAAGTGAACCCTGTTTTAGGGCAGAAGGGATGAATACAGATTTCAAATGTGAAGAAAAATCTACCTCTTTTCCCATGATGCAACAGTAAATTAATACAACTTCACTTTATTTCTATAGATCTCACTCAGATGTTTTTCTACAACCCCCAGTAGACACTATTTGCCCATTCTACAGTTTAGGACTGTGAAGAGCACGAGAAAGTGGAAAGCTAGCTTGGCTCTTGTGACAGGAAGTAGACAGCAGTAGCCGGACTGGGAGAGGGCAACCACAGAGGTGAGGGAGAGGTTACGTGGCTGTGTTTGTTTGCCGAAATACTGACATTGCCTCCTGACCACACTTCTCTCAAACTCCAGCAGGAATCACATCTCGGAAGAGGCCTTGTGTGTACCTGCGTGTGTTCAGTTGTGTGTGCCATCTTGGCTGGAGCTCAGGGTTTAGGCTCAAGGTTTGGGGTAGAAAGCAGTGCTCTGGGCTGGAGGAGAGATCCATAGGCCAACAGTGGAACACGCAGAAATCCAGACAGGAGGAAAGAAATGGAGCCCCCACAGGGCTGGGATGAGCTGAAGGCAACTCCCGTCAAGCCCCAAGACTGCTTTGAGCAGAGGTTGAACTCCCATCTGGGGACGGAGCTGGAGATGTCCCTTGTCTGTGCACAAGAGGCCAAGATATCTGATGCAGTGGTCCCATCCAGGGCAAGGAGCAGAGGCAGCCCCGGGATGTTGCCTCGTTGGAGGGATGGCAGGTGGCCTTGGGCCACCCCTCTGATCTGGGCACCCTCCTCCATCTCAGCAGTTACTCTGTGGGCAGCCTGGTCCTAATGTGTTCAGAATCCATTTGAAAATTCAACCCCAAGCCACAGCTCCAAAACAGCCTCTGTGAGCCTAAGAAGGAAGAGAAGGAAGGTCACCAGAAGGTGCAGAAATGTTCTGGGATTTGAGCCAGAGAGAAGATTGGGAGTGCCACCACCCAGAAGGTGATCCAGTGCCAGGAGAAACCCCTGAGGGCTTCCTTGTGACAGGAGCTTTCTTTACTCCCCGGCAGACTCCCCTAATCATACTGCTGAGGACAGACCTTGGATCCCTGGTGGATGAGACGAGCCTCGGGTGAATCAAAAGTTTTTGTTTCCTCCCACCCCATATAAAAGGACAGAGTTAGACCTGCGAGTGTCTGGCCATTCCTCACCTCAGTGCTACCCAAGAGAAGTGAACGCGCCTGTCCATGCAAGTGTCACCACCGCTGTCCCTTCGTCACAGGAACCCCACACGGGAAAGAACCCAGATGCGCCTCAATCGGGGAGCGGTGGCCGTTGTGCTAGGTGCTGGGGTTCCACAGTGAGCACAGATATGGGCCCTGGCCATGGCAACCTCAGTGCTCCGCATGGGATCTGATGGGGAAGTGGAGGGACTGAGGCCCCTGATTCGGGCCTGGAAGTTAGAGGAGGAACGTTCTGGGTCGAGAGAATGACACAGGTGTTAGCCTCGGAGAGAGTGGGTGTGGGGGAATCTGAGAGATGCGGGTGGGGACCCCGGCATGGGGGAGAAGAAGGGGCCCACTCCAGCTCTCCTCAGCCACCCAGGGGTCTCACTTCATCCTGACAGCAACAGGCTGTCATCGCATTGGCTTAAGCTCGGGGTGATACATCAGTTTTATATTTAGAAGGAGTGCTCTGGCCGAAAGGGTGGATTGTAAGGCTTGGGGGTGAAGGTGGACCTAGGCAGCCCACTGGGAGATGAGGCCGTAACCTGTAGAGAGGTGGTGGTGACCTGGTTGAGAATGTGAGCGGCAACCTGTAGAGAGGTGGTGGTGACCTGGTTGAGAATGTGAGTGGCTGGGATGGAGAGGAGCAGGGGGATTTAGAGTTACTTAAGAGGTGGAGAGGCAGAGCCTGGGGGTGCTGCTCAGGTCTCTGCCTGGCTTGTCACAAAGGGACTTGAGCATCTCACTTGGCCTGGGATATCCACGGCCAAAACGCCTTGTATCTAGACTTGGTTGTCTCCACTGAGGTTTCACATACAGCCATTGTTTGTGGAAGGTGTGTACCAAGCATTAACACGTTAAATTTAAATACTTCAAAAATCCAGTTTAGTATTCCTGTTTTGGCAAGTGCTCATTTTGTGGGCACACATAAAACTCCCGGGTAGAAGTGGCCAGGCCCTTCTCAGCCTATAAGGTTCTGAGCCTATAAGGTTTCTCCCTGAGCCACTGGGTAGAGACCAGAGGCTTTAGGGAGGCATGGAAACAGGAGAATGTGCAGGTCAAGAGCCTCCAGGAGTGGCTTTTGAGATTAACATGCCGAGGGCTGGTGCTCGGTAGACATCTCCAAGGAGGTGGCCAGGGCAGGCTTCTTCCAACATGAATGTGCACGTGAATCCCTGGGGGATCTTGTACCACATGCAGATTCCAGTTCAGGTGATTGGACCTGGGGCCCAGATGCTGCTTTTCTAGCCAGTTCTGGGGGGATGCTGAGGATGCTGGCATATGGACCATGTTTAAACATAGAACTCTAGAAGGCAGTTGGGTATGTGGATCTGGGCAGAGAGGTCTCGACTGTTAGACGAAGGCACTGGAAATGGCCATGGAGCAGATGTGATGTACAGATGACAAGCCTGAGTTCCCAAAGGGTCCTACAGGGTGTTGTGTAGGTGAGAAAAGCAAGGCAGTCTCAGGTGACAGGGAGAGGGTGACAGACAAGCCCTGGATGTGAGAAGATACCTGCAGTGCACAGACTGATAAAGCGCTGCAATGCAGAATATATTCCAATCCTTCACATCAACAATTAATAAAAAAGACAAATAACCCAGAAGAAATGCAGTCAGGAGATTTGAGTAGACACTTCAAAAGAGGATGTTCAAATACCTAGGAAAAGGTGCTCCCCTGACTGGAACTGTGGAGATACACATTGAAATCACAATGAAATGCTGTCACACACCTGTGAGCATAGCTAAAATGATAAAGTCTGACAATACCAAGAGTTGATGAGGAGGCAGAGCAACTGAATGCTCATGCACAGGTAGGAGCACAAATAGTACCATTGCTGAGAAGACTGCTTGGTGTTAGTGGTAGAGTTGTGCGTCCCTTATGATCCAAGTTTACCTCCTGTACCTTATGGTTCTATACGTTCTACAGTCACATACCTTAAAGCCACCAGGACCAGTGGGGACTGTGGTGAATAGAAAAGCAGGTGCTCTAATCCTGTTAGCTGTTCTAAGGGAGTAGGCAATATCACCAATTCATTTTTAAAGAGTAGGATATTATTTTTCAATTAGATTGTCAAACACTAAAAATACAGATAATCCACTGTGTTAGGGAAGGCGTGGTCATCCTGCACTAGTGTCATGAATTGGTATGTCCTTTGGGATGGCAAGTGAACTCAGGGGAGGATTCAGCATGGAACGTGCATTCCCCAGCAGTTCCACTCTTATGACTAAGACACACCCATAAGAGGAGACTCGAGTTATTTGCACAGGTGACTCTGGTCTCCCTGGGTCTGTTCTGATAGCCTGTCTTATGTTATCCAGGGATTTTTCTCTCTTCCCACGCACAACTGAGAACAAGTTGTGTAAGTTCTAGGAAGAATCCTGATGCGATACAGATTAGTGTTTCCCAAACTCCTGACTTACTTTGGAGGGTTATGGCATATTTCATGACATCCCTCAGGCATGCTTCAGCTCTGCATTTGTTCAAGCCTTCTGTATTGTCCCTGCCTTAGTCCATTCGGGCTGCTATAACAACACACCATAGAGTGGGTGGCTATAAACAACAGAAACTTACTTCTCACAGTTCTGGAAGCTGGGAAGTCCAAGATCAAGGAGCCGGCAGTTAGGGTATCTGGTAAAGGCTTTCTGGTTCATAGATGATGACTTCTGCTGTCCTTGCATGGTGGTGAAGGGGCCAGGCAGCTCTCTGGGGTCTCTTTCACAAGGGCACTAATACCATTCATGAGGGCTCCACACTCATGAGCTAATCACCCCCAAGTTTCCTAAACCATCACATTAGGGGTCATGTTTCAACATATGAATTTGGGTGGGGGATATAAACATTCAGACCATAGCAGTCGCTTAATGGGATTTTGTCATCTGCTGCCTAAGAAATCACATGTTTTGTTAGGTTATTTCAGATATATATAGGTTTGGTTGCTATTGTGAGTGGAATTTAAATTTTTAAAAAGTCTAATGGGTCATTACTAGTCAACAGAAAAGTTATTGATTATGGGAAGTTGATCTCGTACCTTATTACCATGTGTAGGTAAGTTATTTGCATGTATGAATTTAATTAACCAGTGTGACAACCCTATAAGGTACACACTAATGAGATCTCTAATCTTCCTTGTAGAATCTCTCAGATTTTCTGTGTACATGACTTTATTGCATATAAATAATGACAACTCTTTCTCTCCATTTTCCAAAGGTGTGCTTATTATCTTTTCTTGTTTCTTTACACTGGCCCAGACTGCTTGAGTAGTGCCAGCAAAGAGCATACATCCTTGAGAATTCAGTGAGAATTCTCATGTTTTCCTTAGTAGGATGTTTACTGTAGACATCTGGTAAAAATTCTATTTGATTGAAGAAGATAGCATCTATACCTGGTTCACCAAGAACATTTACTATAAATTAGTTTTGAATTTCGTCAAATGTATTTTCGGTGACTGCTGAGATGAATATATGATTTTTCTCCTTTAGTTTGTTAATAAAATGAGTGACATTGATGACTTTCCTAACATTAAATTATCCTTGTAGTTCCTGGCTAAACTCTACTTGGTATTTTTTTTAATGCACTGCTTGACTTGACCTACTAATGTTTTATTTGGGATTATGTCTGTCTGTTTATGTATGAGTTTGGCTGTAACTGTAACTTCACTTTCTTATGGTGTCCTTGCCTGGGTTTTCTATCAAGTTTACGCTTATTTTAGAAATAACACCACTGTGAGGAACTAATAAACAAATAACAAAACCTTCCAGCAGCGTCCATAGCAGGGAGCATAGAGGCAGGGGCTGCTGACGGTCCTCGCAGGACTCGCACAGGCCTGGAGCATCATCTCTGATCTGTTGTCCTTTCGTTCACGGTTGTGAGGTGGCCAACTCTGCACTGGGCAGCGTGTCTGCCACGAGAGGTGGGGGCAGAGGGGACACCGGATGGCACTCTCTCTTTGGTCAGGGAGATGAAAATTTGCCCTGAAGCTCCCAGAAAGTTTCTTTTTGCATTTCACTGGGCAGAGCTGTCAATGGGAACACTTAACTGCAGGGAAGACGGCAAATGTTTTTCATTTTTCCAGCCACTCTTGGAGTCACGAATGGATTGGCAGGGAATGAGGGTGAGAGTGTCAGCCGACGGAGTTGATCGCAACCTGCTTTGCGTGGTGTCTTATATTATTTCCGTGCTCTGAGACAGTGGCATGAGAGGAATTCACCCACAAAACCCTCACATCTTGATGTTTCACGGATAGATCTTCGATTATACTTTTAGTTTACTTTAAACTTATTGAGCTCTTCAAATTGTCTACTTTTTCTTGGGTTGATTTTGATCATTTGTATTTTTCTAGAAAGTTGTCCATTTCCTTCAGCATTAAAAATGTAATAATAACAATTGTACACGGCATGCTCTTACAATTTAAAAAATCTTCTCTTTACCTGAGGTTGAATTCCATTTGTTCCTGATGTGAATGCGTGTGCTTCTCCCTCTCCCTTCTCTCTCTTACAAAGATCAGTCAATTGCCAATTCTGTGAATCTTTTGAAAGAATACACTTTGTGTTTTATTGATAAACACTAATGAAATTAAAAATACAAAAGTAATTTCTACTTTTAAGTTTATTAATGTTTTCCTTCTTTTTTTCCCTATTTTTGTTGTTATTCCTTTTCTGGAGTTTGGGGTTTATGATATAGTTTAATCTATTTTCATTTTTATTATGAAACATCTCAAAACACTGAAAAGTGATGAGAACAAGATAATGAATACATACTACTATAATTTAGCAATTTTTAAAAAACTTAATGTTATGCCATGATTTATTTGAGATTTTTAAACAGCCATCACATTTGAACTCCTTTTTGCTCTTCTCTGATTTCTTTCCTCCCTGCCTCTGTCACTGTCTAACTGCCATCCAATTTTAGACTTTTATCAAACATGTACATATCTGCAGTATATAAATTGCTTTACATGCATTAAGACATTGTATTATCACACTGTAAATTGTGTTTGGTAACTTGTTTTTGTTCTGCCAGCTTTGGGTTTTTGAGACATATCAATGTTGATATACTTCATTCATGTTCACTGCTGTATGAACATGCCAGTTTGTGATTTGTAGTATCCTGCTAATGAACATTTAAATTGTTTCTGTTTTGTTGACATTATTTTTTTATCATTATAAATGACAAACATCTTTGTATATTTCTTATCCTGTATATAAGTCATAAATTCTCTGGGCTAGATACTTAGAGGTGACTTTTCTAGGTCATGGTATGTGCATCTTCAGCTTTACTAGAAAATACCAAATTGTTCTGCAAAGTGGCTGTACCTGTTTAGCTCTCACCGGTCGGGCGCCAGGGTTCCCATAGTTCCATGTCTGCCAACACTTATCTGTTGTTACACTTTATACCTTTTGTCAAGGTGATGGGTATGGAATGCATCTAATTGTTTTAATATAAGCTTCTTGAGTTTTAATGAGCTTCATTATGTTTTCATGTGTTTGTCATTTAGATTTCTTCTCTAAATTGCCTGTTTATAGTGTCTGCTCATTTTTCTCTTCAGATTTTTGTCTTTTTCCTGCTGAGTTGTAGGAGTTCTTTTGCCAGCTGGATGCTAATTCTCCATTGGTTATGGACATTGCATGTGTCTTCTTCTGTCTGGCATGTCACCATTTGTTAATGCTGTCTCTTATCCTCTAAAACTTTAATTTTAATGAAGTAAAATTAATTAATCTTATTCTTTATACCTGGTTCAAGAAGTTCTTCACTACCTTAATATCATAAAGATATTGTCTCATTTTTTCCTCTAGTGTTAAAATGCTACTTTTCAAATTTAGGCACTTACTCTATTTGGGATTTATTCTTGTGCATGCTATGATGCAGGGAATTAATTTTTAAATTTCCATGTAAATAACCAATTTCCCAGCATCATTTATATGACAGTCCATTATTTCACCAGCAGTTTATTATGGCATCTTTGTGGTATACCAGTTTTCCCATCTAGGTTCAGGGCTATTTTGCACTGTCTATTCTATTTCATTGATTTAAAAAAAATTCTAATACCAAACTGTCTGTAATTACTATAGTTTCCTAATAAGTCTATGTGTTTGGTAGAGACTGTCTCCCCCTACTTTATTCATTTTCATGGACCTTTACTCTTCCATACAAATTTTAGGGTCAGTTTTTGTTGTATTTTATCTAGCACTTTTTGTTTTTGTGTTTAGAGGCTCATGCATTATATTTTTCTTTCTGACTAATGCTGGTACCTAGAAAAGCTTTGGATTTTTGCCTATTAACTTTGTAACATTTATCTTATTAAAAATATTTAAAATGCTTTTCAACCTCTTCTCTTGGGTTTTTAGGTAAAAGACATTATCACTGCAAATAATTATAGTGGTAGCTAATACACACACACACACACACACACACACACACCCTATTGTTTCTCTTTCTCTAGAGAACCTTAACTAATGCAGACTCCATCCACTCCTACCTTCTCTGAACCTTACTGTCTTTATTATCCTTCCCACTCTGTAATTTTTTACCCAACCCTGCCACCAATTAAAATAGAGAAAAGATACCACATCATATTTCTTAGCTAGCCCCCTGATTGTAATGGAATTGGCCTAAAACAGCCAAATAATGGAATCGTTAAGTTTTAGCTATTTGAAATATATAAATAGACCTAACTTTCTCTAAATACAGAGAATATACATTTTTAAAAAAATACATATCAAACACTGACAAAGATCTGTGAGTATTTGCTAGGCCATAAAGGAAACCTCACTTTGTTCCACTGAGTCACCATCGTAGATACTTTATTTGATAATAAAAATGCAATACAATTAGAACGTAATAATGAAGAGATCCCTCCATAGTTCTCATGCTGCCAGAAACTGAATTACACATTACAAATAGCTGTTGGTTTAAAAATAAAATCTGAAAACTTTTACATCTTTATAAATCAACAATATAAAATTTTTGTGGTCAATTAGCATTAAATGAGAAATTTGTGATTTTATATAAAATTACTAAAGACAAAAAATGTAGAAAAATTTCACTAAGCATTTAAATCAAGACATTAGAAAAACAACAACAAAACAAATCTAAAGCAACAGGAAGGAAATAGTAAAGGCCAGAAATTGGAGAAAGAGAAAACAGGAAGACTGCCAATACTGAAAGTAGAGAAAGCCAAGGGAGGGGAAGAGAGAGAAAGGAAAAGCATATGCTTATAGGATGAAAAAGAGCAGTTTACTTTGGACAGCAATAAAAGAGTATGATAAGTAACTTTTTGCTGATAAATTGGAAAGCCTTGATGATGTTGATAAAGTTCTAGGAAAATAGAAAATGCAAAAATAAATTTAAAATGTAAATAAACCAATGATTGCTAAATCAATTGAAATCTATTATTTCCCCTCCCAATAAGCCCCTCTGATCAGACTGTTTTATGAGAGATGTGTACCCATCTCTCAGAGGGTCACTAATTTCTATCTTATTCAAGTTGTTTAGAGCTTTGAAAAAGAGTAAAAACTGCTCAGCTTGTTTTATAAGGCTGATGTAATCTTGATTCCTAAACTAAATGTATAAAAAATAGAAGTTCATATTACTTACAAATGTAAATATAAAAACCTAAATAAAATATTTGCTAACACAGTGTATTAAAAATATACATTATAACCAGGTAGACTTTATCTCAGGAATGCAAGGATGGTTTAACAAAAGAAAATTATTAATGTTATTTATGTTTACTAAAGAAGAAAATTTCTATAATTATCAATAGATGCAGAGGAATCATTAATAAATATCATCACCTATTTATAATAACTATTACAACAATAATACTACTACTTCTGAACAATCTAGGAATAGAAACAAACTTCCCTACCTTTATAAATGTTATAAATCAAAACCTTATATATAATGCAGAAACTTTAAACACATTCTCTTAAACACTGAACCCAAGACAGGATGTGGTTATTGTTGCTAGTGTTTACCATGGTACAGGAGAGCTGGCCAAGGCTAAGAGGAAGGGTACAGTTGTGAGAGGGGGGAGGAGTATAAAGAGAAGAGAGAAAACTGTCATCATGTCTATATAAATAAACATACAGGTCATTTTATTTATTATATACATTTTATTATATGTCATTGGTATACATATTCAACATTTAATAAATAACATGTATAAAAAATAAAATTATTTATTCTTATTCTCGAAATCTGGTAAGACTTCAACAAGGATGGTGAATATAAAACTTAATAAACTCATAACTCAATAGCATTTCTCCACACCAGTTAGAAAGTATAACTATAATAAATTATATATAATTCATGACAGCAATAAAATGTATAGTGTCTAGGAATTGCCTTTGCAAAGAGTACATCAAACTCTATGGGGAAAACTTCAAGTGAGTTTTTTAAAGACCTGAAAAACAGCCACACTTAGTGTTCTTGAATGGGAGTGGTTTAATAGTATAAAGATGTCAAGTATCCCCAAATTAATCTATAAATAAAATGCTATCCACTTTTGTAGATGGTGGTAGTAGGCATCCAGTTTTATTTTTCCTCTATATTCACCATATACAGAGACAGCTTCCAGAGGAATTAAATGCCTTAAAGTGAAAAATAAAATTGTATCTGAATTTAAAATGATGTGGGAGAATTGTGGCAGAAAAATGGGGAAGGACTTCTTAAACAAAACCTCCAAAGTAAAAATCACCAGGCAAAAAGGATAATTTTGTCTATGTCAAAAATCAACAAAGGACACTTGAGACAAATTTATCAGGCAGGTGACAGACTGGAGCAGGATATTTCCAATCTCTGAAACAAAAAAGGGACTGCTACCTAGTGTAATAGATACAGATACAGACATATTCCCGTAAATCAACAAGTGGAAGATTGCAGCTCTATTTTAAAAAGCAGGCAACGGATGAAAATAGGCAAAAAGAAAAAGAAACTCCAAATGCTCCCGAACATGAAGCGAATACATGATTTATTGGAAAAAATGCAAATTAAAACAACAGTGGATCACTTTAACCCATCAGAATGGCAAAATGTAGAAAGCTGGGTATGCCCAGTGTTGGCAGCGCCTCTTGGCATGGGTGCAGCCGTCGCTGGCCAAGGGGGAGTTTCCACAACTTAAGTGCATGCACACACCCTAGAAGAGTTCTCTGCCACCCATCGTAGGCACCATGTGGCTGCTACTTACAGTGTCGCTGTATGAGGAGCTGAAAGTAGCCAGGGTCCATTTCAGAATGATGGGATCAGAAAACTGGCAAGTGCACACTGTAGAAGAGATTATTTACCCGTCGGAAGCCACAGCAATGTGGAAGAATCCTAAAAACAGCACAGAGTAGAAAATTTAAGAATCAAAATGAGCTCTACATCTTGTTACTCAGAGTGGCCCTCAGTCAAGAACCCGCAGTAACAGCCTCACCCAGGAGCCCATTAGAGGATCAGGATCCCAAACCCCACTCAGACCCCTGGATCAGAATCTTCCCTCTTTTTTTTTTTTTTTTTTTTAAAAAGTCAGAATCTCACTCTGTCTCCTAGGCTGGAGTGCAGTGGTACGATAATAGCTCACTGCAGCCTCAACCGACCTCCCGGGCTCAGGCGATCCTTCTGCCTCAGCCTCCCGAGTAGCTGAGACTACAGGTGTGTACCACCATGTCCAGTCAATTTTTAATTTTTTTTTGTAGAGGTGAGGTCTTGCTATGTTGCCTACGCTGGTCTCAAATTCCTGGGCTCAAGCAAAACCTCTCTAAGTGCTAGGATTACAGGCATGAGCCACTGCACCCAGCCAGGATCTGTCTTTTAACAAGACCTCTAGGGTTCAGAGAAAATGTGAGCGTTGTGCTGTTTTTCTAACAAAATGTCACACCTTACTAGAAAACCACTGTAATCAGAATACTATGGGGTTAGTGCAGGAGTAGATGAATACCCCAGTGGACTGAGCCAGGAGGACCCCCGTGGAACTCTGCATAAGACAAAGCCTGTGTGCATTTAGCACAAAAGGGACACTGCTGGAATCCTGGCTGACTAATCAAAACAAAACCCTGGAAGCGTGCTTTCACCACATCCTAAGGACGTGCTAGATGTAATAAAAGTCACCTTTTCTTGCTTGGCCCCGAGACGTTTGAGTCTGTCATCCCTGGTTAAGGGACTCCAGTGCTGAGAAAACGACTGCTGGGTAGAGGCAGGGGGTGGAGCTGAAAGGAGACGGCCATTTTCCTTTATTTATCATCATCTTTTTTTTCCCCGCTGGGGCAGTAGACACATTCCTAGCTGTGAGACTCCTCAAGGACTTTCCCTCTTTCTGGACCCCTCACACACTCCATCCCTGGCACACCATCCACACGCAGCCTCTCACTTTCTGACTCCCTTTCCTCCACCTTCTTCCCAAGGGCGGTCGTTCTACTGGGTACAAGGTGCATCTCATTGTTCTGTGCTTAGAAACTTTAAAACCATTTTGTTGAGATCCCCAAAAAGAAAAAAGAAATTGGGTTCCTAAGTGAAATTGTGTTCAATGCATTTAAGAATTTGGTTGGATGGTTTTTATGATATCAAGGTTTCCCAGCCTATATCCTAGGATGTCTCTACTCTCCTCCGGGTAGGTGGAGTCTCACTCCAAATCTCACAGAGATACATGCTTATGGTGAAGTAAACAGAAGTATTTAATGTGAAGTGGAAAAGCATCTCTTTCCTGGTGTCCCGTCTCCCCAGGTAGCCATGCCTACTCAGTGCATGGATGTCCATCCTCCAGTCTTTCAGAACAGCTGCCCTGAGGTATGATTTACACAAAGTCCCCCCACCGAGAGCAGACATGTCAGCAGTTTTCAGGATGTTGTCCGAGTTGTGCCAACATCATGGGCACGGCTTGGAGGCACATTCACTGCCCTGGCAGGCAAGCCAGGAAACCAAGGTCATGGCCTAGCTCAAGAGGCGAGAGCAGGGTTCACACCGCGGGCACTGTGACCTGTTAGCCTTTGCCTCGGGGGTGCAGTTTTGATTAGCCATGAATCAGGGAGGGCACAGCCATGACCTGACCTAACGGCTGGGCCCAACTTTGTATTAGAAACAGATGCTGAAATCCTTCCTGAGGGAAGCAGACACGGCCCCGTCTCCTCAGGTAACAGGAGTCCACCAGGAAGGGCCTTGAGGTGCCTGGGGTCCAAGCGGGTGAATTCCCGCGATGGCCTTCTGAGAGGTGGGCTTCTGTGGTCCCTGAAGTTGGCTGCCTCCTAAGAGATCCGATACTAGACCATCTTCCTGGTAAGACGTGGGAAGGAACAAGGGATCAATAGCTGGGATGGCCCTTCTGCCTGGAACACAAGGCTTCAGGCCCCTGCTGGGGTCACCTCACCTCAACCTGGCTTCCTCCAGTGCTTTGCCTCCTGTCTCCTGGATTTCTGGTGAGCAGAGCTGGTCTTGCCCTGAGGAAGGCCGTCCAGCTCCCTCCCCTGAACCCAGGATGCACTGGCACCTCTTCTTCTGCCTAACCCAGTCCCTCAACTCCTTACACACCCCTCCCCACCTCCAGTTCTTCTCAGGAAGGATTTGAACATCCCATCTGCCACTACTTCTTAGCAATAGGGCATCTTCCCAGTCCTGTCCCCTGAGGCTGCCCAGGGCTGTCCTTCTCACAGAAATGCCCTATGCGGCCCCTAGGCCTGGAGCTGAGGAGCTGGGGAATGGTGTGCTCTCTCCTTCCCCAGGAGAGCTCTAAGAACCAGCTCCCTCTGCAAAAAGCGCCTCCCACTGGAGTCGACTCAGAAGCCTCCTGACCCCTGCAAATTTCCTTTTTCAGTTAACAATTCATCTTAGAAATGGAAGCAGAATAGCAGGGCCGAAGGGAATAGACATCTGAATTTGCGAGCAATTTCCAAATTGCTCTCCCTAAAGGTTATTCCAATTTAGTCCCACCAGCCATGCATGTGAATGTGCTGCTCTGCGCAGCCCAGAGCCTCACCTACAAAACCCTCAAATCTGCCAGTCTGACAGATGAAAAATAACACCACATTCCGACTTGTAAGTTTCTCTAATTATTCTCGAAGTCCGCGGAGTTTCGCGTGTCTATCGGCCTTTGCAGCTCTTTTCCTGTCTTGGCTCTGCGCAGCCTTTGTTTTCCTTTTGTTTTCTGTTTCTGGTTTTGCTTCTGACTCTTTTCTTTTGGCATAGAGATGTTTTAATCTTTTTTTTTTTTTTTTTTTTTTTTTTTGTCTTCACATCAATTTATCCTCAGTGGCTCTGTCTCTGGTGACGTTGCTGGAAAGGCCTTCCCATCATGCACAGGCTTTTTCTTTCCCAGACTGTTTCTGGAGAGTTTTACAAAAGGTTCGTCCCACAGAGCTGTGACCATGGAGCAGGTTCACACTCCCGAGGCGCTCAGATACACAAAGGTCATTCTGTTTTCTGATTCTGGAACGGAATTTCTATCTTAGCCCCTGTTCTGATGGGTGTGGGAAACTTGTTCCTGTCGCATCGCAAAGGGCTTGGCCATCTCAGCAAAGGGCTTGGCCATCTCAGGGTTTTCCCTGAGGAGGTGGACAGTCCATCTAGCGCTCATCCTTCAAGGCCGCTCTCCTGCATCCTCCGGCAGAGCCCCTGCTCCTCCCCCATCGCCACTCTCCCCAGGCTGGGGACAGGCCTTGTTAACAACCTGCTCTTCCCCTCCAACCAGCCTGTCCCCACACACTGCTTGGGCCTCTGTCCGTCTCAATCATTCCCTCTAGCCTCCGATTCCAGCGCTTCCTACAACCAACCAGTCTTGGCTCCGTGGCCCTACTAGCCCTTCTCTGTGTGGATACCCTGTCCATCACAAAATCCCCGCCTTGCAAAGCTTCAGTCTCCTGCCCTTTACCCTTCTCCCCACCACACAACCCCTGGCAAGTCATCTGGCCCTCCCTCTCCTCCCCTCCCACCTGCACTTAAGCAGCTCACTCTGGAGGGAGAGAAATCGCATCCCTGTGGGGGTCTCACCGGAACTAACGGATGCCGCCCTCAGAGGCCAGGGCCGGCGATGCTGTTTTGTCCCTGCACGCTGCCCGCTCTCCCCTTCCATACCCAAGACCTCCTCGTTCTCAGGCTGTGACTGGGAGCAAATGGAAGAGCAACCTCACCATCCCAAACCCACTCACCTGCCTGCATCGGCCAGACCCTCCCCTGGACGTGCCCCTCACTCCACCTGCCTGGACCCAGTCGGACTGCTCTCGCCATGCTGTGGCTGGTCTCCCTCTCCCCTGCACGCTCAGTTTCGCCTGCTCTCTGGGGTCTTCCCCGTCAGCACACCAAACTGTTGTAACAGCTCCATCTTCGCCCTTCCCAGAGCCCCTCTGCCCCACTTCCTGCTCTTGCCGCTGGGCTTCCCATCCTGCTCCCCTCCCCTTTCTGCTCAGCCTCCCCCATCCCACACAGGCACCCCACAGTGCCACAGAGCCCTGTGTCCAGGACTCCAGTGCCCGCCACCATGCCAAGGTAGCAGCCAACCTTACCCAGCTACTTCTGGACCTGGAAAGCACTGGAAGTGTCTCCCCTCACTAGTGACCTTCAGTCTGGCTATGTCCTGCTTGGTGTCCCATCCCTGGATGTTAGCGTGCCCCAGGGGCTGGGCTCCCGCCTCTCTGTCCAAATCCACACCCTAGGAGGTCTCACCAAGTCTCAAGCTGTAGCCATTGCCACACTGCGAGATCGCCTCAAACTCAAAGTGAATATGGCCAACTATGTGACATCTCAGCGTGAACGTCTAGTGAGCGCCTCTGACTTGAAGGCTCACTCTAGTGAGTGTCCAAACCTTAACTCCTGATTCTCCCCTCTAGCCCTAAACCAGCTCCCAGGGTAGTCCAGCTGGCTTCAGGCATAATAAGAGCTGAAGGTTTCCTAGGTCCTCAGAATCTTGGGGTCACACTTGACTCTTCATTTTCCTGCTTGATCTCCAGTCACCAGCTGGTCCTAACCTCGAGTTATAAAGTGACCCATAATCTAGCAGCCGCCTACTGACCACTGCTGCCAACTGGGCAAGGCCAGTATGATCAGGTGGGAGCTGGCCTTCCTGTCTCCAACCTTGTTCCCTGAGGGTCCCTTTTACAAAAAGTCCAGAGGATCCCATTACAACCGAGTCAGGGCATGTCTTCCTTGGGTGCCGTCCCATTTCACTTGGAACAAAGCTCAGGCTGTTCAGCGGCCTCCATGCTGGACCTGACCACTCCCTACTCCTCCCTGGCTCCCCACTCCCTCCTCGCCTTCATCCTTGTTACCCGCTGTGCCCTCCTCCTCCCCTACCTGGATTATCCTCCTGCAGATCTCCTGGGCCTCCTTCCAGATTTCTTCCATGACTCCAAGCAAATGTCTCCTCCTCCACCATCTCAGACAGCTCCCTGCCCTGCCTGCAGCATTCTCCCCTCCTCCTGGGGGGTGCTTCAGGGGCACCTGTGGCGTTTTGTTTTGCTTATGTGTCTTGTTGCAGGGCTTGAGGCTGTGTTTGTTTTGCTCTCAGCTTTATGCCCTGAGGACAGTGAGCAGTACATGCTGGGGTCAGTACACAGGTCATTTGTTAAGTGAATGGATCTTCCAGCCACGAGGCTCCCTGTGAGTTCCCTGGTGACTTGGAGCCCCCACTGGCCCCACTGCTCTGCCAGCCCTGCTCTCTGGCCTCTGCCCTCAATGGTTCTGCCCACCCAGCCCCTGCGGACATCTTCCAGGTCTTCCACGTACAGGGTGCCGCTTCCTCAGGGACTGGGCAGGGTGGTCACCTCTGCCTGGCAGGTTCCTTGTCCTGCCTTAGAGGACCTGCTCTGGTCCCCAGGTGCAGTCCCTCTTGTAAGTGCTGTCATCTCTGAGATGCTCAACGCAGATTGGTCTGGTAATTATGGAAGTTTTTCTAAGCCTCAGTTGCTTCGCCTGTCATTTGGGCACAGTCACACTGCTCATGTAAGCTGAGGCATGCCCAGGACATGCCCTCCTCCTCGCCCTGCTGACTGTGCAGGGTGGCGGAAAGTTCTGGAACTTCCCTCAGGCTGCCCAGGACTCTCCTGGTCCATGGTGACTTCCTGAGCAGGCCCTCACTCCCCATTTTCTTACCTTCTTCTCTCTCCACAGAAAGTCAGCTGTGTCCTCCAGAATGGAAATGGAACCAGGTCACCGGGCGCAGTCAGTGCACAGAGACAGCCCTCCTCAGGGCTCTGGACTTCAGGGAGGCCAAGTGCCACAAAAAACTCAGGCCTCTGATCCCATCCCAGCTTCCAGTTTTCAGGGCAGCATGCTCTGGGGAGACGAGCCTCCAGGGCTCTCCGCGCAGGGCTGCAGCAAGGAATCGGTCTGGCTTACTTGCTTCCCACAAGGGGCTGCCACTTGTTCATTGTCACATGGGGTAGTCCAGCCCTTCTCCACTGATGGGCATCCACCTGGCTCAGACCTGGGATTTCCTTCAGGACACCAGCCTCTGGATATGTATCCGAATGTGGGCCTTCCCTCCCTGGCCCATACCCAGTTCCTGAGCTTGGTTGTCTGGCATCAAATGACTCCCTCCAGTCCAGAACGATTACTTCTGCCCCATCCCCACCCTGGACCCTTGCCCTCCCCGCAAAGCTTGCTGTTGCCTCTTTGGGACTGATGAAACCCCCAGGAAAACCCCCACCGACATTCAAGGATGGGGTTCTGATGAAGACCCAATGTGAACTCCCCCAGTGTTCTGAAAAAGATGTGCCCTGGGACCACAGAGTCCCAGGTTACCACCCCTAGTTAGAAGGAGGGACATGTCAGTTTCAGAGGGGGTAAGTTTGCTCCCTTTTCACAGGCTATCCCCCCCGCCTCCGCCTGGAATTTCTTGTCTCTACTGCATTTGACCTGTCAAGCTTTCTGGAATCTGATTAGAGTTTCCCTCTAGGAAACCTTCCCATATCTCTCCTGGTCCGGCTGAAAGGCCTACTTCTGTTTCCCAAAGGGCTCTTGTCCTCTTGTCGTTTGCCACGTTGAATGTCAATATTTGTTCTATGTAACATCACCCACCACATGAGTCATCCTAGGATTAAATGAGAGGCTCAAATTAATGAGAGGAAGCTTATGTTGCTTATGAGCTTATCCACAACCTTCTATGAAAATGGCTTCATGGATTTTCATCAAATCCAGAGGGCATATTTAAGACAGTATGAGTTTAAATACAGGCCATGAGACTTGTTCAAGACTCATTCCTTTGGGACCCCTGGGAGACTGAATGGGTGCCTGAACCATAAGCCTTGCGACTGCTGGCTAAGAAGTAGAGAACTGACCGCAGGAGGTGGTTTGAAGTCAAAACTGCAGGGCATCCTTGCACACAGGCAGCATTCATTTGTAGTGGGCCTGCTTTTTCCTCAGTGACCTTTCCTCCATAACCTCCAGGGGCCAGCACAAAGGCTGACATCTCAGAGCAGTGACAGTAATTCCAGGCAATGGGGCTATTAGGAAACTCTCGCCAGGTTCCAAACACTCAATGAGTGTTAGATATCACTTCTGTTTTGTGGTTTTCAGGGGTCTGTGGGATGAGGGAGGAATGTGTGGCTCTTGGGGCCTACCCAGATTCAACTTCTCATTCCTCTCTATGTGCTCAGATGCCAAGTTTCCCTGAGCACTTGCTATGTGCAGGTTCTGGGCTGGGCTTGGGGCTCAGGGAGCCTGTGCTTTGTCAGTGAGGAGAGGGCACCTCTTGAGGTGCTGACTCCTTGAACCCAGTGTCCACTGGCATCCACAGGCGTTGGAAGCAGGAGGAGAACAGGAGGACCAGCCCCAGCAGGGCACGAGGCCAGCAGCCCTGCTCCAGCTCCTGGGTCCATCAGGAATCACAGTGAGGCCTCTTCTCTGAAAAGCATCCCAAGCTCTGCCTGTAAACACCGAACCTCCCTCACTACCTGCAGCCCCTCCCATCTTCCCAGTTTCGCTGAATCACATCTCCCCCCTTGGTTGTGCACACAGGGAGACTGAAGTTCCACCTCCAATCTGTCTCCTCACCCCCACCCCGATCCAGTCCAACAGCTAGTCTCACAGAGTCGCTCTTCGAAACAATCTGTGTCTCATTCCCCTCCAGCAAGCAGGAAGAGGAAGTAAACCAATGTCCCCCTTGGAGTGCAAGGAGAGGAAACAGACATGGAGGGAGGCAGAGGACCTAAGCACCACTGGGCTTTGAAGAGGTCATTTAGGCATCATCATCTCTTGCCTTCTCAACAAATATGAGGCTCTAGTCTTTAATGTATAGATGCAAGAGAGGTATTACTTGCCAAGGATATCATGGCAGAGATAGCTGGTTTTCTACTAATATCTCTTCTCTCCTCCTTTCATCTTAATCCTGCATTTTAGCTGGGCATGGCTGCCTGGAGGAAACACGACATTTCCCTGCCTCACAGCTATGTATGGTGTGTGGAAGCTTCCAGAAAGCTTCTCATGGACAAGGCCAGCCTCTTTCCTTCTTCTCCATCTCAGTCCTGCAGCCTGGAACTTGCTTAATGGCTGGAGGTGCCCACCTTGAACTAGGAATTGGGGGCCACACCCTGGAGGGGTGGGTGGTGACCTTTCCTACATGACCCCCAGGGGCCAGCACAAAGGCTGACGTCTCAGAGCAGTGACAGCAATTCCAGGCTATGGGGCTATTATGGGGAAGGATGTGGTGGAGAGCCCACCCAGTGGGCCTCAGACCACTTCTTTGGCTTTTATGTAAGGCGTTTAATTTGGGGTCTAATTACCACCGAATCTAGCCTTTATACAGAGAATTAAGTGAAAAGTTACTTGTAATTAATTGAAGGTCTTCAGCCAAGTGGTTGAACACAATAGAAATATGATCAAAGTCAGTAGCCCTCCTATAGATCAGAGATTGCCAGGTAGATAATATATCTGAAGAAGACCACACCAGTGTTTTCTATAGACATGGAACAAACATGGGAAACATCATGAAAAGTGACAACGGAGGGCGTGGAGCCACTTCCAACCCTGCCCGTCCAACATGAGAACACGTTGCCATCTGCTTTCCCACACTAAATTCACAAAACGATTTTTTAAAACGTGAAAACAGTCTGACAAATACACACTCCAAAACAAGAACACCAACACTTGGTAAGCCAGAAAATGTGTGAATTCCCTGAAAATAAGAGAAAAACTGGGTCAGAGTGAGGAAGTAACGTACTCCCAGGTGGGTAGGCCCTGGAACATTCCACAATGAGGACACGCCTACTGAGAGGAGTGTCATGGCCATGCAGGAAAACAACAGATTACACGAATGGAAGAACTTCATACCAGAAGAGCCAGATTTAATAGAGCAATCAAAACAGGAATTACTTTATGATATTGGAAAATTAGCATCCTCAGAGATAAGAAAGGATATCACTGTAAAAATAAGAATTAGCAGTTATGAAGAAGAACTAACTAGAGATTTTGGAAAGTTAAAAATATGATAATTGAAAAGGGGGTCTCTCCTTTGGCACAGAGGACACTGAGAAGCAAGACCATCCACAGTGGGGGGCAGGGGGAGCCAGTGTCCTGCCTTTGGTCTTTCACTCTGGACTAGTCAGGGGACTTGGCACGCAGCCGGAGCCTGCTTTGGCAGATGGAAACAGAAGGAGGATCTGGTGAAATTCCTGGAGGGAATGGCTGGGCTTGGAAAGCAGGAGGGCCCAGTCAGCACCTCCCTGGATCTGAGAGGGCCGGTCCTTGCCCTCTTCTCTCTCAGAGGGAAGTGTTCCTCCTCTTCGATAAAGCTCTTCCTGTTGTCATCCCTCTTTGCTTGAGGTGTGGGATGTAACTCCTACCAGTTCCGGCCGGCTTCTTCCCGGCACTAGAAACATGCCCAAGTCCCCCTTTATGAAAACGCCATCCTGCCTCTGTCACCTTCCCCTTGAACCTCCGGGTTCCCGTCCCCTTCTGGCAGCCATCAGCATGAAGTGTCACCCAGTGCTTACTGGAGATGCCACCACCCTCAGTCTGCTCTGGTCTCCCTCTCTAGAGGCGACCTTGCTGGCTACACTAGAGCCGGGCAGCTGAGGGTGGGCCGGAAGCCAGCCTTAGTTGCTGCGTTGCCCCTGGAGGCCTGCGCAAGGGGACATGATCCCATCCCAGCCCCAGCACCCACTTGTGCAGACACTCTACATGTTAAGTGACATTAAGCCTACTTCATTTCACAGAGTGTTTCTCACACAGAAGAGGGGTTGCTGGGGCACACACTATGCCGATTTTAATCTGACTTGACTTCACCAAAGGTATACTAGTTGATGTTTATCCCATCAACCAATGAGTGTGCATATATAGATCAACACCTGTTTTTGTTGTTGTTGCTGCTTGTTTTTGGTTTTTGTAAACTTTGTGCACCAAAGTGGTGAAAATCTTGTTTTTCTATTCCTCCTGGGCATGCAAGTTGAAAATTTTAATATCTTTCCAGTGAACTGTTTCTTCTGTTAATATGTACCAACCCTGGTTAACCCTAATAATACTTCATTGGCTTAAAGTCCATTTTGCTTGACATAAACATAGTTACACGCTATATCAGATTCTCTAGGGATGGAGTTAGACCTCACGGTTCTTCAAGTTCCCCCCAGGGGATTCCAGGGTGCATTCAAAGAGAACTCAAGTTCCCACAGGCTCTAACCTTTGCTGCTGAGGCCACTTGTGCATTAACTGATACCTTCTGTGTCCAGTGGCACCTACCCTGCAGACATGAGGCCGGAGGAACAGGAACGATGCACCGAGAGATCAGGCTAGCATGCAGCTGGGCCAGCCTCATTCCCAGCTCTCCTCGGGTCTCACCGCTGAGGGATCGGCACTGCCAACAGGTTGCTGAGATGTGGCCCTCCCCAAGGACTCCGCTAGGCACACATGTCAGCTGAGTTCTCATAGTGTCTTTAAATAAATGTGTGACTATCACCAGGAAGGGTCCAGTCCAAGGCCCTCCTTCCCCTCCCTGTTCACAGTTGCCCTTGTTCTCCCTCCCAGCCTCCCCTCCTTGACAAGCTCATTTTCCGTATTAGGATGATCCTTGTCATGCATGTAGAACCTTCCTGTCTGTATGTCACTTCATGTCTTTGCTTTGTCAGCCCTCCCTCCCCTCCTTGACAAGCTCAGTTTCCATACTAAGATGATCCTTCTTCATGCATGTAGAACCTTCCTGTCTGCATATCACTTCATGTCTTTGCTTTGTCCCCTCTCCCACTATGACTGGTATGTTCATATGATTGATAAATTACAGTGTTCACTTGGCATATGCTCTGTCTAGGGCTGAGTATTTTTTTTTGAGTTGGAGTCTCACTCTGTCACCCAGACTGGAGGGCAGTGGCCGCTCCCGGCCACCACGGCCTCGACCTGCTGGGCTCCGGCAATCCTTCTGCCTCAGCCTTCCAAGTAGCCAGAATTACAGGCATACGCTACCACGCCCGGCTGATTTTTTGATTTATTGTAGAGATGAGGTCTCGCTGCCCAGGCAGGTCTCGAACCCGTGGGCTCAGGCAATCCACTCACCTCAGCCTCCCAAAGGCGCGGGATTATAGGCTGAGCCACCGAGCCCAGCTTGGGGCTGAGTATTTTGAAAGCATCATTTACATGAATCTCACCTTGGATATAAGTATTGTCCCTGTTTTATAGATAAGGAAATTGAGATTCCCAAATGGTAAGTTGCCGAAGGCCCCACACACAGCTTGTAAAGGGAGGGCCACCTCTGGGATTCACACACCGACCCCTCCAGATCTGATGTGACTCCCCACTCCCCGCCCCTCAGCTTAGCATAGGGTGTCTCCAAAGGGGGACCTCTGTGGCTGAGGTCATTTGTGTACTACCTGAAACCATCTGTGTGGGGTGGCACATGCCCCATAGATATGAGACAGGAGGAACAGGCAAGACGCGGTAGAGGAACAAAGGAAAAAACTTCACATGCATGCATGTGCATGTACGTGTGTGTGTGTGTGTGTGTGTGTGTGTGTGTGTGTGTGTGTGTGTGTGTGTTCACACACGTACATATGTATTAGCTCGGGCTTCCGTAACTATGGGTCAGGGTTCCATATTCATGATCTCATTTAACCTTCATTACTTCCTTAACTCTATCCTCCCCATCTCTAACTATAGCCATACTGGGGAACAAGGCTCTGACACATTAATTTAGGGGGACACCATTCTGTCTACGACAGTATGTAGGCATGTATGTGTTCTGAGTAAGAAGACCTGTTTGGCGTTCTTGGAGTCATACCTGGGAGGTGGCCCTTGGTTCCCCAGGTAGGTGGTAAGTTTCAGGCCCAGTGGCACTGACCAATTGACAGCAGAGGTGTTCAAGCAGTGAGCTCAGTGCTGCCTGGTCAGGGCAGGTAGGACTTTGGTCACCTGGCATCAGGCCTTGGTGCTGTTGACCTGATGTCCATTTGGCCTTTGGAAACCCTGGGAGCTGTGGCTGTCTGCCTGCACTAGGCTTTTGCCTTGGCGTCTCTGTGCAGCCCTCTAGGTTGGCAATGGTCTGCACATGGTCACGGCCCTGTCTTCCAGGTGCAGTAACCCAGAAACTCTGACCTGGTCGGGTTCAAGTACCTGCCCCCTCCACATGCCTTGCCCTGAGCCCTTCACCCCGGACAGACAACAGCCTCACTGCCTCTGCTGACCAGGTCCCCCACTGGCTGCTGATCTGCCTTATGCTTCACTTTCTCCACCAGGAAAATGGGGAGCAACTCCTTTGGGCCCACAGAATTGTGCTGGAAGGTTTTCTGTTTGTGCCTACAGAATGACTGGGGCTGTGTATGCAGGCACATGCCTTCATTATCCAGTGGGCTCTAATTCTGGGTCTCATTTCTCCTCCCAGTGAAGGTTCCCCGGGGGGGCTGCTGGGTTTCTGCTTCATGGCAGCAGCAACAGCAGCCCTGAAAGAAGGGATGGTGCCTGCCACAGAAGCGAGATCCGGCAGGGAGTGGGCCAGGCCAAGGGGAGCTAATGACTCTGGCCAGGCAATTATTTTTAATGAGTTCAACTCTCCTGCAGGCTGTGAGGCCTGGGGCGACATAACATGGCCAAAGGAAAGGGGACTGTCAGAGATTTCTGGCAAGCAGATCAGCACCCATTGGACTGCACTTACTTCGACCTCTCCTGGCATTCTAAAAGGAAATTTTATAGGACTTACTCATAGGAAAGCGGCATCAACTGCCACAGGTGCAAAGGAACTCTAGAAACAATACAATACCACGGCAACAGAGCCAAGCTCTGGGCAGCGGCGTCCGGCCCAGGCAGCCCCTGGGGCTGGAGTCTGGCTGCTCACCAAGACTTGGAATCTTAGAGCTGGGTGCTTCAGACAGCACCTTCAGTCCAGCTGGCTCTGGGCCTAAGATTTCCTCCACCTTCCTTACAACAGTGATTCATAGTGTGAGGAAGGTAGGAGATGCCCTTTTCATGGGGGTGTAGCAAGAACTTCCTCCTAGAGAGATTCACTGTTACTTACTGCAGAACCCATGACCCTCCCAACTTTGTCTTGTGTATCCTCGAAGGCTCCAGCCCTGCACAGATGGGACCATGTGAGCAGCCCAGGAAGCGCCAATTCTGAGGGGGAGCTAGGCAGGGCTGGGGAAGGCTTAGGTGGCACAGCTGGGCTTTGAGGAATGAAAAGAATTTCCACATCAGGGCAGGGGAAGCATCTTGTTGGAGGGAGCAAGGTAAGCTGGTGGGGGGGAGAGAAAAAAGTGGTGCCGTCCTTGGAGTTCCGTGGGGGTCTAGGGCCCTGGTGAGCCTGAGCTTGGTGTGGGTGGTAAGTGCTGTGGCCCTATGGGAAGTGCGGCCACGTCAAGAAGTGCTCCCACTGATGCAGCCTGAGCAGAGTGAGCTGGTCCTGCTGGCACCCTGGGCTGCTATGGGTGGCAGGGTCAAGGGGCGAGGCTAGAACTGCTGCCCAGCAGCAGAGGGAGAGCGGGGCCCGGGGTGCAGAGGGAGGGGACAGGATGGCAGTGCTTTAGAGACGCTTGTTTTTCCAGCTCCAGGTCCTTCCTGCTCCAGGCCAAGCCCTGGGGCTTCCCAGGTAGTTCTGCAGCAAGCCAGCTTCCCCCTCCGGAGGCTCAGTCCCATCAGATTAGCGCCTTCTTTCACTGCTGGGGCCACAGGGAAGGGTGGGCTGACCTGATGAGCTGGCAAGAGGGTCTGATTCTCTCTCCGGGAGTTTAGCTTCCTGAGGGTAGCTGGCCACCTTCTGACTCCTAATCCCAGCCCCACATTGACTCTTGATCTAGCCACAGATTGATTCCTGAACCCAGACACATACTGACCCCTATCCCTAGCTACATTACGACTTTGACACGAGGCACACATTGGCCTCTGGCAGCCATGCTGACCTTTGACTTCAGCCCACATTGATGCTTTAATGGACCACACTGACTCCTGGCACTCAGCAGACCCTGATGGCCGACCTTGGTCCCATAGTACCACACCCTGATCATTGCCTGAATTTGTCCCTTCCATAGCCTCAGGCTGGCCCCAACTACTTACACCATAGCCAGGGATCCTTCTCAGAAGGCCTGGAGCAGGCCAAAGCCCTGGCAGAAGGGATAGTCACAGTGGAGTAAGGAGCCTGAGACCACCACTCCCTGGATTCTGGCTCCAGCAAGACTTCAGCCACGATGAGGAGTGTTCGGCACCTTATTTCAGAAGCAGGTGTCGCTGCACCCACTGCCTGCATCTCACTACTGAGTTGCTAGGTGACCTTGGGTCAGCAGCGTGTCCTCTCTGGAACTCAATTTGCTCAAGTGCAAAAACCAGAGTCTCATGAATCCTAAAGGTTCTTACAAGAAAACAAGTGCTTCAGCAGCATGCATGGTACCGATCAATTGAGATAATGCGTTTAAGATGCTCAGCACAGTGCCAAGTACACGGTAAGTGTTCAATAAATGTGGGTTATTAATGTTACTATTAATAACCCCAGCTGTGATTTTACTGAGCAGACAGGGAGAGACAGCTGAAGAGTGCAGGAAGGGGCTGCCCACGGGCAGGAAGATGTTTTAACAAGAGGAAGCGGTCACGGCAACGGCTGGGAGTATGGAACTATACAGCGGAGAAGGGTGGAGCGGAGGAAATGGGACCCGACACTGCTCTACAAAGTGCCAGAGCCATGGCTTCCCGGGGAGAGATGACACTTCAGACAAACACAGGACTCCCCTTGTCCCCCGGTGCTGACACCCGTCACCACCATCGGCCATCGCAGTAGCCCTTGGTGGAGACGAGGACACGGGGAAGAGCTGAGGTTAGTTGTGCGCTCAGGTGTGCGTGACTAGCTCAGGACAGGGCAAGGGTTTAGGCCCAGGTCTGCCGCACCTTGAAGGCCATGCTTAGGCCTTGACAATGTTGGCAATTAGGGAGGTAGGTGGCAGGGTGGGGGTGGGACAGGGAGAAGGACTGCAACTTGGGAGAGGGAATGAGCTCTCTCTTCTTGACCCCTGGCCCTAAGGAGGTTCGGGAGCCTGCAGCTAACAACACTTCTGACACCTAAAAATGTGTGGGTTTTTCACACCAAGCAATTCTTCACCTTTCTGCAGACATCAATTGTGTGTCCTATAATGCAATTCCATTCTGACACTGACTACTCGGAGTTAGTGCAGACCCCCAGATTAAGGGCTCAGTTCCACAAGACTGCCTCCACTTCAGACGTCCATTGCAAGTCTCAGGTCACCCATACTTCTCTGCCCGACTAGGCTACAAATTGAAGGTTCCCATGCCCCACCCCCAGGTTCAGTAATTTGCTACAATGGCTCATAGAATTCAAGGCAAACACTTTACTTACTATTGCTATTTATGATAAAGGATACAAATGAACAGTGAGAAGAAAGTATACAGGGCAAGGCCCAGAAGAGTTCCAAGAATAGAAGCTTCTATGCCCTTGGAGTCTGGGGTATAACACACTCCTGGCATGGAGATATGTTCACCAACTTGGAGGCTCTCTGAACTCCTTCATTTAGGGTTTTCAAGGAGGCTCTACTGCATAAGCATAAATGATCGAATCATTGGTCATTGAAAATTAAGTCACTATCCATCCTTCTCCTCTTCTTGGAGATCAGGGAATGGGGCTGAAAGTTCCAACCTCCGAATCACAGGGTTGGTTCCCCTGGCAACCAGCTCCCCTCCAACCTGAGGCTATTCATCTTATTAGCATAAACTCATATATGTTTTAAAGAGATTTGCTATAAATAACAAAAGATACTACTCACATCTCTATGACTCAGGTAATTTCAAGGGTCCTAGAACTGCCAGGACTGGGGGCTGGGGACAAAAACCAAAGGTTAATTTATTGTATTACATTAAGAGCTCGAGGTTAGGGACTGGGGTCAAAGATCAAATATTGTATTTATCCCACCTTGACAGACAAGGAGAATGCTGCAGGAACAGCATCTCTGTGGGAACAGGAATGCACTCGTCTTTGAACATGGTGAGCAATGTGATGTCCAAGGGGCAAAACTGAGTGGCCAATGGAACACAGGGCTCTGGGACCAGCAGGAGGGCTGGATGAAAGTAGCCTGAGGAGTTGCATCCTCACTGCAGGGATGCACGTGAATGAGATCACCAGGGAAAATATAGAGATGGCAAAGATGAGGCTACTAATGCATCCTCTTTAGAATCAGGCAAGCATCAGATAAGCATGCTCAAGGTTACCACTCTGATACCATATTATAGTAAAGACCCTAAATAGTGAAATAAGGCAAGAAAACGAAGTTGAAGACATATGGATTGGAAAGGAAAAACTAAAGCAGAATTTTTTTTCTCAGATAATATGACTATCTATTTAGAAAATTAAAAAGAATCTGAAGACAAATGACTAGTAATATTAGGAGAGTTTAGTCATATAGCTAAATGTTTACAAAATCAACTGCACTTCTAAATCTCAGCCAAACACTTAAAGTCTTGTACCATTTATCTAGCAACAAAAATCACAAATGCAACTGGAAATAAACCTAACAAAAGTTGTTAAGGACTGCATGCAGACATTTGTAAAATTTTCCTGAAGGTTATTAAAGAAAACTCAAATAAATGAAGAGATACCTTATATTTATGAATTGGAAGACTTAAGATCATAATATAATCTCCCCAAATTGATGTAATGATTTGACAGCACTCCAATAAAAAATCAACAGAATCTTTGGCAACACATGACAATTTGCTGCTAAAATTAAAATGAAAGAGCAAAGGACTAAGAATATCTAAGTCAGTGATAAATAAGAAAGGCAGGCTCACACATACAAGATTTATTACAGTCTTAGTAAGGAATACTGTGTGGTATTAGTGTAGGAGTAAACAAATTGGCCAATGGGATAAACAAAGCATCCCCAAGCAGATCCATGCATCTACATATGACAGAGGTTGTCAAACTGAATGGGAAACCAGTGGGAAAAGACGTGACTTTTCAGTAAATGTACGTGGAATAATTGGTTCTCCATATGAAAAGAAAAATTAAATTATGCCTCTACCTCACATTATACATTTACACTAAAATCTGCTCCAGATGGATTATAAAAACTATGTCAAAGCAATGTCAAATACAAAACTTTAAATTTTTAGAAGAAAATATAGGTGAGAAATTTCTGATCTTAAGATAGAGAAGAATTTCCTAAATAAAGTACAAAAAGTGTTAATATAAAAGAAAAAGACTAATATATTTAAAAGCATGATTAAGAACTTCTGTAAATCAAAAGACAAAATAAAGTAAAAGGGTAAATCAAGGTGCGAGAATATGTTTGCAAAGCATATTACTGATAAAGCATTGGTATCAAGATGAAATTTTAAAAAACCCCCTCAAATCAGTTATAACAAGAAAGAAAAAAACCCAGTGGGCAAAAAATTAAAATAGCATTGCACAGAACAGAAAATATTCGCAGATACTGAGTGACACTAGTGATTCATACATGCAAGTACAAACTACAAGATTCCATTTTATGGGCAAAAAATCAGAAGTTTGGTGATACTGAGTATTCAAGAGAATATGTATCAACTAGATCTCTCACATGTGGCTGACGGGAATGTGATTTGGAATAAAGGCTTTGGTGTAATCCTATAAATTTGAACATTTCCATACCCTGCAACTCAGCAGTTTTTCTCCTTAATATATACCCAAGACAAAAACTTGCACATGTCTACCAGAAGTTATGTACAAAAATGCTCATGGCAGCACTGTTCATAATGGAAAAGAAACTAGAAACAACCCAAATGCCATCTATAGGAGAGTGGATCAATTGTGATGTCTTCATGTACTGGATACTATGTAGCATGGAAATTAATGGTTTACAGCTATATCTGTAATTGTTAAATCTTAAAAGCACATGAGCAAAGAAGCTGTCTTGGAAGTGGATCAGCAGTCATTGTTACCCTACTGATGCTTTGTGAATTAGAAATGAACCACCTGGTAGAGCCTTTCCTCAATTCTGTCCTACAAAATCGTGAGTGAAACAAAACAATGGGTCTAAGACAACAAGTTTTGGGGCAGTTTGTTACAAAGCACTAAGTAACCAGGACTTTGCATTATTTTTACCCTTTCCATAACCCGTACAAAAACATTCACTTATTTTTTTTCCTCCTACATCTGTATTCCATTCTTCCAATAAAGCAATTTCATTCCTCTCTCCCCACCCCAGATAAAGCCAGAGTCTTGACAAGTTTGGAGCACACAGTTTATGCCATGAGCACTAGCATTAAAGATTAAGTGGTGGACAAAATGCAGTACTAAGACATTGGATAAAACAAAACCACTCTCCCCATTTTTTAAATAAACGTATTTTGAAATATCATTGGAGTTTTCACCATATTCTAGGCACAATTTCAAACACCTAAATATAATTAGCCCATTTGACAGTCCATGATATTGGCATTCTTTTATTCTGCTATTATGGCCAAGAAGCTGAGACCAGAGGAGGGAAGGAAGCTGTATGTGGTTACCCAGCTTGTAAGTGGTGTAACCAGAACTGGAACCCCAAGTTAGCCCACCAGAGTCTATGCCTTTACCTCCTCTTCTAATTGCCCACTCAGGACCAGGCACAGCACCGATTGCCAGAAGAACAGGAACATGACAAGGTGCCAGAGCAAAGAGGGAAGTAAGAACTGGGGCAGGAGACATTATGGGCTCACACAACTCCTCTGGCCAGTTATAGACCCCACAAATTTGGACACTTGAGCTTTACTGTACATGCAGAGAAAGAAGATAAGGCAGTTGGCTTACAGAAAGAGAAGAATTAAAACAGATGCCACTGAAGTCAGGCCTCTGGAGGTCCTACCGCCCAAGAGAGAGGAAAAGGGAACACATTTTACTTACCCGCCCAAGAGAAGGAATTCTAACTCTAATGTGATTCTATGTAGAATGTAATCTTCAGTGGGAAACCAAAACCTTGAACCTTCCCCTCTTGAGGATCTGGATTCTGGCGTTAAACTTTGCCTCAAGTTGTGGGGACCCTAAGCCAAGAATTTGTTTCTGGGGTAGTCCAGCACTTAGCATAAACCAAAATAAGATCACTAAGCTAGGACATTTTAACAATCCAGGCACCATAAAATTCCTACAGTAAATACAAGCCTTGCTTAGGATCAGCTAAACATGTGCACACAAATAGGTACACAGACACCCATTAGGAAATGGTTCCATCAGGGGTGAAATTTGCTCATTCAGGAAAGATTTCTTCCCTGAAAACTTTAGTTACCTGAAAAATCTGAGAAATTATAAAACAAAAATATGCAAATGCTTAAAAGAAATAGGATAAGCCTTATAAATTAGGAATAATGAACAAGTAACTTCCTATAACAGTATATTTAGAAAAACCAAAATGGACTACAATAGTCCATTTTTATGAACTATTCATACAAATAATCAATGAATTATTCATGGGAATGCGTTCCAGACCCGCAGTGGTTGCCTGCAACCTCAGATAGTAACAAAATCTATATATGCTATATTTTTTCCTATACATACATACCTATGATAAAGCTTAATTTATAAGTTAGGCACAGGAAAAGATCAGCAACAAAAAGTAATAATAAAATAGAACAATATTAACAATATATTATAATAAAAGTTATGTAAATGTGTTCTCTCTCAAACTATCTTACTGTACTGTACCATGGGTAACTGAAGTCAGGTAAAAGGAAACTATGGCTAAGGAGAGACCACTGTATTAGGAATCAATTAAATCTAAATTAAACAGCTTGTTGAATAGCAGAAAAACTAGTAAAACATGTGAGGAAATCAACCAGAATATAGTGCAGAATATGGACTAATTAAAAGACACAAAGATCAGAATGATAAGGTCCAGTATACATCTACAATGAGTACCAGAAGGAGAAAAGAGAGAACATGGAAGTGATGAGAACCAAGAATTTTTCATTAAATGTATTTTCAGATAAAAGACTCTCAATGGATCTAGAGAATGATTTAAAAATCATTTATATATAAACTTACAGAGAAACTTCAGAACACAAAAGGCAAAAAGGAAAGTAAAAGAACCAGAGAGGAATACAAACTTACCTCCAAAGAACAAAGTTTGGACTAACAGAAAGTTTCTGAACAGCAATAGTTGTGGCCTAAAATAACAGACAAATATCTTCAAAGCACTGAAAGAAAATAGAAATCAAACTAGAAATCTATATCCACCTAAATTATTATTCAAGAATGAGAGTGAAATTAAGACATACTTGGACTGGCTGAGAGTTTCCTGCTAAGAGATCTTTACTGAAAATCTCTAGAAGATACTTCAGGAAGAAGGAAATTGAGCTCCAAACATAGGAGTAATGCATGAAAAGGCAACAAATGAATTGGTAAAACATGAAGATATAGTGAAATAAGGAATTGACAGTAAATGGCAGTAGTATTAATAATGATTATATTTTAAGCTGGGTGCAGTGGCTCATGCCTGTAATCCCAGTACTTTGGGAGGCCAAAGTAGGAGGATTGCTTGAGTCTAGGAGTTCAAGATCAGGCAACATAGTGAGACCCTGTCTCTACAAAAAAAACAAAAAATTAGCCAGTGTGGTAGCACATGCCTGTAGTCCCAGCTATTTAGGAGGCTGAGGCAGAAGGATCACTTGAGCCCAGGAGACTGAGGCTGTGGTGAGCCATGATCATGCCACTGCATTCCAGCCTGGGTGACATGGTGAGACCCTGACTCAAAATAATAAAAAACAAACAAATAATGGTTATTTTGGTGATGACAAAATGAAACTAAAATACTAGATCATAATACCATGTAAAATGCAAAAGGTGGTAATCAGAGTAAACATAATCTAACATTCTTATAGCATTCAAGAGAAGGTAGAGATGGACTAACGGTTGACTTTGTTAAGTATGCACATTAAAAATAAGGGCGATAATTAAAAGAATAGAAATATTGAATTGAACTATATGAAATTGCTGATATCTGACCAATTTTGACCAACCTAATGGCAATTTCATATGATACAACCTAACATTATGGGTAACTTTGAAACCAGAAAAGATGAAACAGAGAAAGAAAAAAAAAAAAAAAACTCCTATCAGTGGAAGGCAGGAAAGATAGTGGGGGAGAGACACAAAGGAAAGCAAAGGCCCCCAAAGAAGATAGTAGAAGTACCTGGAAGACTAAACCCTCAAATTGAAAGACAGACTCTCAGATGAGATCAGCTGATTATATTAACTGCTAACTGTAAGAACCACACCACAACAAATTGATCCAAACTTTGGTAACACAATAATGGAAAAAGAGATAAGGTGAGCAATTATTAATAAGTTTTGGGCATTGCTGTATTTAGAGTAATATAAATCAATCATAAAGTTAAAAAATTAAATATGTAAAAATGTATTGTTAGGAATAAAGATGGAATTATCACAATAATATCAGAAAGGGACTGGCAATAGTGGGAAACTGCTGGAGGAGGGGGGCCATCTCATCAACAAGGGTACCTACATAATGAACATTTGTATACCTAACCCTGAATTATACCCTACATCTTTAAAATAAAAAAGTTAAAAGTTAAAAAAAGGAATAAAGATGATATATACATAATGACAATTAAAAAATTAACCAGGAATTCATCAGAAAGATATAAAAACTCAGAACTTTTATGCCTCAATAATTAGTTTCCAAATTCCTAAAAAGCAAAAATTGGCACAAAAAAGAAGATAAAATGAACAAATCCCTAATCATAGAGGGAGATTACAGTATACATCTCTCAGTAATTGATAGATTAAAAAAACAGAAATAAAAAGTTAATAAAGAACATAGAATACATAATGTAAGTAAAACCTTGATATACTGTATCTATACGTATGTGTCACATATATAAACATATACAGTAGTTAGCATTCACAGCAGGGGAGCACATATTCATTCCAAGTACTTCACTCTGGCCTCATCTAGTTAATAGTATCTGCGAGGGAGGTGATGTTATTATTGCCATTTTAAAGATAGCAGTATTGTAGGCTAAGCATAAGAGTGGGAATTCAAGAAAGAACAGGAGTGAACAGTAATCATTTGAAGAGATGCTCAACATTACTGTTCATCAGGGAAGTGCAAAATAATTTTAAAAATTAAAAGCCTGCTCATACCAAGTGTTGAAGGATGTGAGAATGCTAGCAGTTGCTGGGGACGGTCAGTGGGTACAGCCCACCTAGAAAAGCAGTTGGGAGATAGTTAGAAAATTGAAGGCACTATCCAGGATTCCACTTTTAGGTATTCACTCTAAAGAGATTCTCATTCATGTGCACCTAGAGGATATGTGGGAGGATGTTTGTTACTGTACTTTTGTGACTGAAACAAGAAGGAAGAAAAAGAAAAAAGAAAAACTCCTACTGTTAGGAAGACTGTGTTACTTATACTTTCTTTAATTCATAAGATGATTTTTCCAGCATAAATTAATATCAAAGATATAATGACCAAAAAACAAAGCAAGGCTCCAAAGGACATGTGTAGTATAATATCATTTATATTAAACTTAAAATACCAAAAATAAGCCTACATGTTGTTTCTGGGAACATAAAAATGATGTGAAATTTGCCTGAGACTGAAACACACTGCACAAGAAGATTTTGTTTTGTTTTTTAAAGTACATGATGATTGAAAACTGAAAACAAAAAAAAAGTATAAAAGAATCAGAAGGCCAGCTAGTAGAAAAATGGGCAAGAGTCCTGAACAGACACTTTATAATAGAGATATCAATATGGCCAAGAAACTTAGGAAAAGTCATCAGGCAACGTCTTTGGTCAGTGGGGAAATGCAAATGAAAACCACAAGAGGATGTGGGGGCTGCTTAAAACTAACTCCTTCATTCATCCCCTCTCTCAGGCCTGCTCATTCCTTCCCATGTGTAGGCTTTCCTAAGGTGAGGTTGCTGAGGGAGGAGTCCTATCTGGGGACACACAAGTCAGGTCTGAGTCAAGTGGGGTCTGTCTGCTCCTGACTAGGACTAAAAGCTGGAGATGCCCAATGAGACTTGCAGAGGCGGAGGCAGCTGGCAGTGGTGTTCCACGAGGAAGCATCATGTGCTCTGAGGGCCCTTTACTGAAACCCAGAAGCTGAGCTGGCTGTGGTTTGGGTGCCCATCCAGGCCACCAAGGTTATCCCCCACAGAAGCAGGAAAGAATCCCATCCCTTCCAGGATGGAAAAGTATAACGGCCTGACTCCCCAAGGTACCCTGCCTTTATGTAAATATCTGGTCCTTCCCGGAGGACTGGCTTACACTGAGGTCTGTTCCAGCCAGGGACTTATTAGCATAAGCCCACCTGCACCCACACCAGGAGCTGTTTCTACACCGTAGCCTGAGACAGCTCCACAAACACACTGAGATTTCCAAGAGCACGGGAAAAGGAAAAGGAGCAGGGGCTTATTTAGCAATGGGTTGAAAGGATGGGTCAGGAGAGCCCCTGGAAGTCTGGGGGAGGGTTGAGAAGTGGAACAGGATTCAGAAAAAGCAAGTCAAGAATAATTTGTTTGTGCTCTGTAGTTTAAGTAAGCTATCTCTTTCAATTCTTAAAATGACCCTGTGAGTTAGGAACTATCATCCCCTATATTCAGGTGAGAAAACGGAGGCCTAGAGAGGTTTATTCACATATTAGGTAAATACTTGTTGGTATACTAAGTGTCAAGCAAGGTGCCATGTGCCGGGGATACAGCTGAGAACCATGCAGATGTGGTCCCTACTGCTCAGCACAAGGAAGTGATGACTGGGGGCGGTGTATGTGCCATAGGTGAGTGGAAGTGGCTGAGGAGCCTATAGAGGGCCACCTGCCCACCTACCTAGATGTGGGGCTACAGAAGTCATGCTGCAGGAGTGTTGTCCATGTCAAGTCCCAGGCAGGTCAACATGGCAAGGGTGCTCCAGGCAGAGGAACTGCAGCTGCAAATATCCCTGAGAAAGTGCTATTTGGGGGTGGAACGGCAGGAGGTTCCAGAGAGCTGGAGGATGGATGGGAGCGTGGGGGTCTGATAAGAGGAGATCAGTGAGGTAAGGGTGGGGGGGCAGATCCTGAAGCAAAGAGAAAATAGTGACGGGCAAGTGGCGTGACCCAAATCTGTGTTGAGAATGACCTTTCCCGTTGGCAGGTAAAATATACACAGCAAGCAGGAAAGGCTAGAGATCTCTTAAGAAGCAATAGCGCTATTCTAAGAAGGGGGTGTGATGGTGGTCTGTCGGAGGAGCTGGCTGTGAGGGTGGAGAGATGTCCACAGATTTGAAGTCTATTTAGGAAGTAAAAATTGGGAGAACTTAAAGATTGGGTATTGAGGTGGGAAGACAAGGAGAAGAGGAAGATCCAGGTTTTCTCCTGGGCTGCTGTGTAAATTGTGCAGCTGGTCACTACTATGGAAGACAAGGAGGGGTTGCAGACTGGGAAGCAACATGAAAGAACTGGGAGCTAATTGCGGTTGTGCGCATGGGAACCCAAGGGCAGGTGTGACATTTGCAGCAGTGTGTGAGCGGTCAACATCCTGAGCACAGGTCTGAACAAGAGAGGTCTACAAAAGTCACCACAGAGATAGTACTGGTTTCATCTATGGAGATAGTGGCCAAAGTCAGTACTTGGATAAGGCTACCAAGGCAACGTGTAAGAAGTCAAAAGGGAAGATGACCTGGGATGGACTCCCAGTACGCACCTACATTTAAGGAAAAACTGGATAAAGAAAAAATGACAAGATCGATGTGGGATAGCAGCTTTAGAAACACAAGGGAAACCAGAAGAGTATGAACTCCAGAATCCGTAAGAGGAAAAGCTCTCGAGGTGGCAGAAATGGGCAACTTGTCCAAGGCTGTCGAGGAATCTAGTTACACAAGCACTTAAGAGTGCCCGTCAGATTTGCCTCAAGGGAGTCCATCCCTTGGTCTCTGTTAGGAGGTTTGGATGGAACAATGGAGACAGAGTTTGCTGTGTGTTGGATCGAGGTGTCAGGGGGCTGGGAACAAGGGGAGCGAGTAGAGACAAGTCACCCATAATGGTGGCAAGACTTGGGATGGGGAGGAAAAACGAAGATGATAGGAAAAAGAGAGAGCAAGGTGCGTAATGATGGGAGGTAGGGGGTGGAATATGAGCCTTGAGGGGTGGGTTTATTTTTTTTTAAGTTGTTTTTCTAAAGTCAGGATTGTGTACATAAGTGATTTAGGTACAGGTGAAGTTTTGGACCATGTTTTTGTTTTTTGAGTCAGAGTCTCACTCCGTCACCCAGGCTGGAGTGCAGTGGCAAGCTCCCGGCCACCGAAGCCTTGACCTGCTGGACTCCGGCGATCCTTCCGCCTCAGCCTTCCAAGTGGAACTACTATCACACCCGGCTAATTTTTTATTTATTGTAGAGACAAGGCCTCACCAAGCTGCCCAGGCTGGTCTTGAACCCTGGGCTCAGGCAATCCACTTGCCTCGGCCTCCCAAAGTGCTGGGATGACAGGCTGAGCCACTGAGCCTGGCCAGTTCATGTTTTTTTGTAAAACTAAAATGTCAGTTCATTGATTTATGAACTGACAGTTTGGTCATGAGCTAGAATTCTTGCTATCTTTGAGTAAAGAGTGGCATGAAGGGGGCTTGAGAAGGCACCTTAGCAAAGGGGTCTGTGGAAGTGTAGGTGTCCTTCACACACCTGCAGGCAGGAAGAGTAGCCAAGTTTTCCCTGCCAGAATTGAGTCATCTAAAAGAAGATCAGATGACCCAAAGAGATGTGAGGGAAGAGAGAGACCCCTCCAAAGAGATACATTGGCCGGTGTATATACAAGGCCAATGTCTCCAAGGATTGGAGGAACATTTGGATGCCTGCACCTTGGAAGTCCTTTCAAGTACATAGATAATCCCCAAAGAAAATTGATAAGAAAGATATAAAATCCAGTCGAAAATAGTGCAAAGGGGATATATTGGCAATTACAAAGAAAGAAATAAAAATAAATCTATAAAAAGATAATAAGCCTCATTAGTAGTCAAGACAATTCAAAGTAGAACAATAAAGAGAGGACAGATTTTTATCCAGGAGACTGGCAAAAATTATAGAACCCCAATATTCACTGCTGGGGAGAATGAGGGGGGAAGAGGTGCCTTCATACACTGCTGGTGGGAATTGGCACTAATGCAACCTAATTTGCATGCCATTTTTTAGTATCTATTAAAATTAAAAATGGCCATGAGAGAGGAATCAGGCAGGACTAAGTTTCCTAAGACAAAAGTGACAAGGCTGAAATGGTTACAAGATGCAGACTGGCCAAAACCAGCTAAGACCAACTAAGACAAAGATGGCATCAAAAGTGACCTCTGATTATTTTTGCTCATTATATGCTAATTATAATATATTAGCTAGCTAAAAGATGCTCCCACCAATACTATGACAGTTTACAATTATCATGGCAACTCCTAGTAGTTACCCTATATAATTTTAAAAGGGAAGGAACTTTCAATTCTGGGAAATGCCAGAAAATGCATGGATAATTCACCCTTTGATTAGCACATAATCAAGAAATAGCTATATACATAAAACCCCAGTGATGTCTGGCTGCTGTTCTTCCTGTAGGCCAGCCCAGGCTCCTCTGTCTGTGGAGTGGTCTGCTCTTTGTCATTTCAATAAATTTGTTTTCATTTTCAAATGGAAACCCCAGTGATACACGTGGGTTGCTCTACCTATGGACTTGCCATCTTTCTATTTCTCCCTTTCTTTAATAAACTTACCTTCACCTCGTACGGCTAGCTCTAATTCTTTTTTTTTTTTTGAAAGTAGAATTTATTAAGGAGACAGAAAAGCTCCCACAGCTGGAGGGGACCTGAAAGAAGTAGACTTTGGCTCGCTCGAATTCTTTCCTGCGCAAGGCCGAGAACCCACTTGGCCTCTCCAGCCGAGCCCCACTTCTGGACTCCATGTACAAATGTTTAGCAAAGCATTCTGGTATAAAAACATCCCGGGATGGCCCATCAGCTGACAATCAGTGGCACAACCTCAAGCCTGTGCATCTTGAAGAAAGACACTCAGCAAGATGGTGGCTCATGTGCACCGGTGATCAGGCAGGTGCTCGCAGGCTCACACACAACAGAGACCCTAATGACAAGCTAAGAAGTGGCTGCCACCGCAGACATGCTCACTGAGGTCTGTGTGTGCTTGCTCGGCAGAGGAACTGGTTCCTACCACACCTGCCACACGCCACACCTGTGCTACCTGCCTGGACCCTGTAGTCACTTCAGCATGACCCCAGGTGGATGATATGCCCCCAAATTTCTAAAATCAAACCACACATGATGCTTTGAATGTATACATCATTCATTTGTATGGACTTGTATGACTATGGGGAAAGATAAAATAGGAATAAACAATAGGGACAGCAGGCTTGTTTCCCCTATATATATATTTTTTATTTTCTGATTCTGATAAACACATTTTACATTGGTAATTTGTGAGACTCTAATGAAAGAACTGTAATACAAAAAAGCCAAAGAGAAGGGCTCATTTAAGAGGATAGTTGAATATACAAGAAAAAATAATCTTTGATGGGAAAAAAATCAGCTGGTCAAAGCCTACTTAATAGAATACAAAATCCAATTCATAGTACACCTTTTATCAGACTCAAAAGATGGGAACTACCTCAACTTGATCAAACATCTAGGAGAAACCTACAGCAAACATCCTGCTTAATGGTGAAACATTTAAAATATTCCCATTGATGCCAGGAGGAAGCCAAGGATGCTGCTATCAAATTATCGACTTCTTACTTAACATTTTAAATGTGTCGTGCTTTCTCCTTGTTTCTATTAACCCCCCATGCCTTTTGTTTGATTCATCAAATCTTCTTTGACCCACTTTTTCCTCAATCTGTTTGAAATTTTACATTCTGTCAATTCATTTAGTGGTTCCCAATGGGTACCTGTACTTAAATTTGAAAATATCAGAGTCTAGAGTTTTCATTGTTCACTCATATTCAGCATTTATATCATCTCCAAGAACCAGACAAGAACCGTGGTAACTTTTAGCTCCCTCTGAACTGCTCCATCCCTCAAATATCTATGTCAAAAATCTTCTGGTTATCTATCTTTCTTCCAGAGTCACACTTATTTAGACTAATAACACCGTTTACGAATTTCCTTGCCTAGTTGGTTTTTCTTGTAACCCACTTCCTCCTCCCAGTGTTTTGCTTTGTTTTCCCCTGGCTGAAAAACATTATGGGGCTTTCATTGCAGGTAACTGCTCCACTCAGATGCCTTGGGTGAGAAGGAGGCTGACTGCTTGTGTATTATAAGCTGTGTACTCTAACTTCAGGAGACACTCATGTTCCAGATCCAGCTTGATTAGAAGGCCGGGCTTGGTGGCTCAATCTATAATCCTAGCACTTTGGGAGGCCGAGGTGAGTGGATTGCCTGAGCCTAAGGGTTCAAGACGAGCCTGGGCAATTTGGCAAGACCTCATCTCTACAATAAATCAAAACTTAGCTGGCCGTGGTAGCGCGCACCTGTAGTTCCAGCTACTTGGAAGGCTGAGGTGGAAGGATCGCCTGAGCCCAGTAGGTCGATGCTGTGGGGCGATCGTGAGCAGTATACCATTACACTCCAGTCTGGGTGACAGAGTGAGACTCCAACTCAAAAAAAAAAAAAAAAGAAAGAAAAAGAAAAGAAAATCTGCCTTTTCTTCTTTTTCTCTGGACCCTTCCTCCCTTAGGCTGAAACTCTCTATCTCTCCTTCCCCATTTTTGGACAAGTCGTAGAATTCTAGATATAGTGTTATTTCCCCCTCAAAGCCTTGCTTTCTCACATTCATTGATACTGCCGGGTAAAGTCCAATGTCAGCTTCATTCTGCTTTCCTTGAAGGTCTCAGCTCTCAGACAGTTTCTGAAATTTTCTCTTCACCACACTTCATACTCCCAAATGTGTTATACTTGCATACTTGTCTTTCTTTTTTTGGGATAAACAATGAACTACTACTGCTGTCATCCCCATGTTCTGCTCCTCTTGGTAGAACTCCAGTGTTACATGGCCTGGCTTCTAGGTCCTCACACCACCATCTCTCTTGCCCAAACAGCTGGTTTTTACTGATTTGTTCCTCAGTCCTATCCATTCTACGATTCAAATTATCAACATAATTTTCACAGCAAAAAATATTGACTTTTTATATAAGCACATGCAGCCATATCAGGGATATGACATCAGCCCACCTCTCTTATTAATAATACTCTTCAAAAGTCTTTTTCTGAATGTTCTATTAGTTTTATTTCCTTGGTGCAACTTTCCCCCCTTTTGTTCTTTCACCGCGTCTTCTTTTCTAAAATGTTTGGTGGTTGTACGTCTGGGAAGTGAAAAAATGTTAGCGATCCAGGGATGACTGCTGCTTATTTTAACAAGCACTGCAAACTAATTGCTTATGTATCTTTGATAAAGCACGCAAAGCAGAGACAAGAGGGGCATTGGAAACAGATGGACGACTCTGTCAGAATCCTGGGAGGAAGGCTTGGGGCTCAGCCTGACAATACAAGGTGAAGACTGTGGTTGGAATGGGCAGGGCTCAAGTCTGGGGCTGAGGAGAAGCCTAGGTTGGAGAAATGGAGGCAAGGGACAGAGGTCAGCATGCAACGTGGGTGAGGAGCAAAGGGAGCCTGGACAGTATGTGCCGAAGGAGTTCTGTGTGAAGTGCACAACTGAGCTGCCAAGGGTCTGAAACCTGTGCAGAGGTACATGGCCAGCGGGGCAACCCCATGACAGCTGCATACACAGAGGCACCAGATGGCTCCTGGGGTCTCACCTCGAGCCAGGCTGTGTGGGGGCAGGGCTTTGCCACTCATTTTCAGGCACCATAGCTGCTTCAGTAAAAGGGAAGGACGAGGTCTGCCTGGTTTCCAGTACCATGTGGTGGCCTGGCTCTTCACGGTGGTATAGCTGTCTGTGCAAAGCTGGTCCTGGCAAGTCCTGGACACTCATGAAGGCCACAGTCCCTGCGGGGCACCCCCCACCCCCACCCCGTGGAGGCTCACTCTGCACGCCAGCTTCTTCCTCTGTGGTGGCCTCTTTCTGCAGACTGAGCCAGCTCCGCGTGAGCAGAGGTCTCACATCTTCTGGGTTTCACAAAAGCAGTGGGCTTTGTGGGTTGGCCCGGCTCTGAGGTGCCATCTGCTTCCATGGGGTCTTCACATTCCCCCCCAGGGCAGCCTGGCTCCATAGGAGGTCCGTTTGAGGCTAAACAGAGAAGCTGAGAGTGAGGAAAGAAGAGGGGAGGGTTGTCCAGGAAGCCCTCAGGGAAGGGAGAACCAGAGGGAGATTCAGGGATGGCCCAGGGAGCCCCTTGCAAACAGAGGGAGAGTTGGAAGATGCAGCACCTATGTGGTGAGCTCTCAGGAGCTTTGTCTGCTCAAAGGCCTAGTCTGAGCTCAGCACTTTCCATTAGTTATTTCACTTAGTTCTTGCAGCTCCCATTTCACAGATGAGTAAGTCAGTGTAGAGTTCACTAAAGAAATTGAGTTTGAATAAAAATAACCTGCTGCTTGGCCTCACTGAACATCAACCTCAGTAGGAGAGACAAACAGAAAACCACAAAATGAACGATGCTGATAAGTGACTAGCTGGGAGATAAAGGAGCTCGGGTAGCACAAGGGAGATGGCTCTGGATCCCAAATGCCTAGGCTAAATTCCCAGACAGCTTAACTCTTAGCTGAGCCTCAGTTCCCCCTTCCATGAACTAGTGTGGTAACATACCAATCCCTGGGTCATCATAGGATGAAGTTACGAGAAGCAAAATGCTTAGATTAGTGTCTGGTTCGAGTAAGCGCCTTAGCACGTATTGGGAGGAGAGGATCAGAAAGCCTTGCTGGAGGACTTACCATAAGCTGGGACCTCAGGGATGGGCAGGATTTAGCAAGGCAGAGGCAGGAGAGGGTTGGGGGGAGGGATGGCAGGGAGGGGGAGGACTCCAGGTAGCAGAGACGGCACCACTTCCAGCAAGAAAGAAGCCTGGCGTGGCTGTAAGATGGCATAGCAGAAGGGGAGGTGCTCACACACAGACACATGGTTGAGCACGGCCCAGGACAAGAAGCTCAGGACTAGACAACATGTATAGAGAATTTCTTGATGACAGAGCTGGCATTGAAATCATCTAAAGATTCTTCCCTGGGAAACCTGTGTAGCCTAAGAAAAAATGTCCTAAGGAACTGACATCGGGGGCTGCCCAGATTGAACCAACCATACGAAGTCTGTGGAACTCATAGCCACCAAGCCCCAGTCATGGGCTCAGAGCGCCCATTCAGCGTCTTCGGGGTCCTACGTATAAGCAACAATCAGAGGTCATCAAACAGCAGAGGACAGGCTGACAGGAGAGACAGAAATCAAGATAGTCACACAGAAAAAACCAACCTGGAGGAAACAGTGCATGCTGTAGATGAGACTTTCCAAAAGTCTATAATTAATATCTTCAGAGAGATAGAAGAAATTATAGCCATGAATCAATTATAGGATACTTTTAAAAAGGAACATTCAAGGGGAAAAAAGAGTTCTTTGAAATTAAAATTATGAGAGCAGAAATGAAAATCTCCATGGAAATTTTGGAAGATTAAGTCGAGGCGATCTCCCAGAAAAGAGAGCAAAAATCCAAAATGATGAAAAAGAAGAGGAATAAAATATAAGAAAATTAGAGGCATATCATCACTGAGGCATATTATCATAACATTTCGAAGTACTGGTGACAAAGAGAATATCTTAAGACCTTTCAGAGACAGAAATAGAGAAAGAAAGGAAAGGTAATATGGAAAGCGTTCAGAATCAAAATGTCTCAAAAACTGGACATCTCAAAAGCAACATTCAACTCTAGAGGATAATAGACAAAATCTTCAAAGTTTTGAGGGAAATGGAATTCCCATCAGTTAAGAATCAGGGAAGATAGAATGAAGGCATTTTCAGACATGCAAGGTCTTAAATAATTTCTTTTTAAGGCATGTTTATTGTTATGTTTCTATCAAACTGGCAAAGATCAAGATTTAGGACTTAGTGAACGAAGGGGTGTTGGAATTTTACTGGAGAACAATTTAGCAATAGCTGTCAAATTTCAATACCTCCAGAAATAGAACAAAGTGAGGGTACTTGGTTTATCACAGATCAAATAGTATGAGGACTTGCTCCACCCAAGAGAAAAGTAAAACCAGACAGAAAAAGACACCAGATCTAGAAAATGGGATAAAACTCAAAATAAGAGGGAAAGAACTTCCCAGATGGTGGTAAAGGGACACGCTAGGGTTTCAACCGGGAGCTGACTTAGAGCAGCTGGTCTAGGTTGAATTGGGGAAACTGAGAGGTTTGACCGTGCTTGAGTTTAAGCAATTGGGGAAGAGTTTGGGAATGATCTCGTGGTAAACAAGAAAATAGTAACCTAAGATAAGTATTAAGTCCTGGAAAATTCAGTTAGGCAAGAGAGAAAAAGTAATTAGGATTACAGTATCCCACCTGGCTCCATTTTGAATGGAATCTTCCTGGGCAATGTGGGAGGGGTGAAAGGTATGTACAGGCTGTAGTGGTGGGGGGTGCATGGATGAGTGGGGGTGGTGGGAGGATGTGAACTGGAGCTACATATACCTCTACCTACAGGGAAGATGATAAATGAAGTCTAAAATTGAAAAAAAGAATAGTAGTAGCGTACCCACATTATTTAAAGGATGGAAACGAATGCCAAAAGAAACGGTGTACACAGATGAGAGTGGGTGTCTGCAAGGTGTAGGACATTGAGAAAGAGCACAGCCTGCCACACGTGGATCTTGAAGTGATATAAGTCAATACCAAAAGTAAAGTAAAAACCAGGAAACAATGAGAAAGAAAGTGACAGGCATTTGACAATACCCTGCTCTGGGACCATGGAGTGAAGTTGCTTTGGAGGGCATGAGGAATTCCTTGAGGAATCTGGGAGGAACGCGTTAGTGTGGGGTTTAAATCACAGCCTAATTTCCCAAGTGCCAAGCAGCAATCTGACCTTCCCCACAACCATGTCCCATCCCTCCTGGTGGGCACAGGCCCTGCCCCCTGTGTGCCCTCAGTGTGCTTGGCTGTCCAGACACAGAACCCACGGGGCAGGCAGCTAGTGGGACTGCACCAAGGGAGGGGTTTGGAGGAGACATCGACGTGTGAAAGTGTTTTAGAGAGGGCCAATAGCTAGTAGGGATTGAGCTAGAGATGTTAACGAGTTCCTGCAGGTGAAGGTGGGAGAGATGAGATTAATTTTGGCCGAGTGAAGAAATGATCCTTTCTTAGAGAAAAGCTGGAAAGAAGATGGGGAAGGGAGAACAAAGCTGAGAAGAAAGGGGTGATAAGGGGTTTGGCCCGGCCCCTCTAGGGCACTGGAGATCTGTCCCCACCCAGACAATGCAAAATCTATCCCTCCCCCAGGGGCACCAAGACATATACCTGACCTCCCTGCTGTTGAGTTCTCTGCAGCTGGTTTGGGAAGTCTGAAAATGAGCAGCCAATTCTAGAAGACCCCTCCACAAAGAGAGGTCTGAGGATTCGGGAGTCAGGTGGTGCCCACGGGGTCATGGCTGTGGCTCCGATGTCAGCCCTCAAATGCATCTCCCACCAGGCAGGCAGGAGGGAAGGAGTTCCTAGCAAGTCCTGGCCTCACTGGAGCCCTGCAGAAAGCCGGCTGCTCTTTGCCCCAGCCCAGTCCCCTCATGTACGGCTGGGATGGCCTGGCACAGGACTGCATAGAAGTGGTGCCAAGGACGGAGCCAAAATGAACAGGCCTGGCTTGACTTGGAAGGCTCGGTGGACTGGTCTTCTGCCTGTCAAATGAGGTTCTGTCATGATGAAGCCATTCATAGATTTAAATACTCGGTTGACTGATTGATTAATCTAATCATTACAGAAAAAATTGCATAATTACGACTGAGTTAAGTATCCGTGAAAGGAAGGTGAGGTGGGTGCTGTGAGAGTGACTAATAGGAGAATTCGATTAGACCTGAGAGGGGTCACAGAAAGCATGCAAGGGAGGAATATTTGCAATATTTGTGCAGAAAATTGGAATTTGAAATTAGTTGAAGCAAACCAGGTTGGGAGGCGGGCAGAGAGGGGAGGCAGGGTGGGGGGAAGAACATGCACTGAGGCTGTCCTAACAGGGTCCCACCCATTCCTGGGATGGAGGGGAGGCAAGGGCCAGGCTGAGGGGTGGTGCGAGATGGAGGCTGAGGGTTGGGGCTGCACAGAATCTGATCTTATTCTAAGGGCAATGGGAAACCACAGAAAGGTGTCAGGCAGTGGGAGATGACACAACGGGATTGACATTTCAAAACCGACCACCCTGGCTGTGAAATGGAGAGCAAGGTGGTGATGCCCAGGTTAACTCAAGAGAGCCCCTCTGCGTTGGCCATGATGTCTGTATTAGTTTAGGACTGTTGGTGGAAGAGGAAGAAAACATTCCATGGTGGGAGAGATATTTACAAGGGAAAAAGTGAACACACCCTTGGAAGGGAAGGAGACTACAACCTTGATGGTCCATTTATTAAGACAGAGAGTGAACCAGAAACCTGCTCTGAGCAGGAGGTTTCTGAGCTTGGTGTCCACACATGGGGTTGATGGGTCTTTTGAGCAACCAAGAGAGGATGTCAGGTGACATTCTATAAAAGGGGTCTGGAACTCAGAGAGACGGCTGTCAAGACTGGAGATGTACATGTGAGACAAACACCCCTGGTGTTTAATGCTGTGGGTGTGGACACAACAGTAGAAGAAAAGAGTGCAAAAACATTACCAGGACACAGAACAGGAAGCCATAGTGTTTTTAAAAAATTCTTCTAAAAGTAGTGTATAAATAATGCAATTCCAGTTAGACTTTCAATGTTTTTTTTTTGGTCTTTTTTTTTTAAATCAACTTTACTGAGATATAATTTACACACAATAAAATGCAATTAAGAAAAATTTCGGGCCGGGAAAGGTTTGGGAAGCCAAGGCAGCAGCACTTTGGGAAGCCAGGGTAGGAGGACTACTTGAGCCTGGGCAACAGTCTGTACAAAAAATAAAAAATAAAAAAATAAGCTGGTACGGTGGTGCCAGCTACTTGGGAGGCTTAGGCGGAAAGGTTGGCTGATCCCAGGAGGTCAAGGCTGCGGTGAGACATGATGGTGCCACTGCACTTCAGCCTGGGCAACAGAGTGAGACCCCCAACTCAAAAAAAGAAAGAAAGAGAGAGAGAAAGAAAGAAGGAAACAAAGAAAGAAAGAGAGAGAGAGAGAGAGAGAGAAAGAAAGAAGGAAGGAAAGAAAGAGAAAACAATCTCATCACCTACGATAGTTGCTTTGTGCCCCTTTGCTGTCAGTCTCATCCCTTCCTCCACCCTCTGCCCCAGCCAATAACTGATGTGGTTTTTATCCCTATGGATTATTTTTACCTTCTAGAGTTTCATGTAAATGGAATCATACAGGCTATACTCTTTTATGTTGAGTTTCTCCTGCTTAGCATAACATTGTTGAGGTTCATTCATGTTGGAGGATACATCAGAAGCCATTCTTTTTTATTGCTGAGTAGTATTCCATTTCATGAATATACCACAGTTTGTTTATCAAATCACTAGCTGATAGACATTTGGGTTATTTCCAGTTTGGGGATATTAGTAACAAAATTGTTAAGAGCATTCATGTATAAGCCTTTGGAGAGACATACATTTTCCTTTTACTCGGGTAAATATCTACAAGTGGAATTTCTGGGTCAAATATCAAGTAATTTTTTTTAACTTTATAAACAACTATCATACTTTTCCAAAGTGGTTATGTGATTTTACACTCCCTCTAACAGTATATGAGGGCTTTAGTTGCTCCACCTCTTTGCCAACACTTGGTATTATTGACCTCTTTTTTTTTTAAGCCATTCTCTTGTCTGTGGAATGGTGTCTCATTGTGGTTCTAATTTGCATGCCCTTAATGACTAACAATATATTTACTGGGCTTTTTTTTTTTTTTTAGTTTTCAAGCAGTTTATTTAGAAAGTAAATGAGAGAGAGAGAAAGAGAGAGAGAGGAGATTCACCTCCCCAAGGTAGGGGAGGGGGCCAAAGCTATTTACTCGGTTTTTAAAAAATAAGTGTTTTTAATTTTAGGATAGTTTAGACTCTCAGAAAAGTTGTAACAATAGAACATGGAGTTTTCATAGCTCCCAAACCCAATTTACCCTGCTATTAACATCTCACATATGATACTTTTGTATCATATGTATGATACCTTTGTCATAATGACTATTAATTTAAAAGAACACATGCACAATTTATAAATTTAGAAAAGGAGACTATTTTTTGTAAATAAAGGTGTCCATCTCTCAGGTTAGGAAGCCTACCTCATGCAAAGACCAGAGACAGGTACTTCCAAGGAAGAGGGGTTGGGGCAGGAGCTTTATGCTGAATGGGTTGGCTAAACACACATATTCAACCGGTCACAGAAGGAGCTATGAATATTCACGAAGGGGATCCTGACACATGTGGACTGAACAAACAACCATGCAGCCCATATCCATTTTGGGGTAGGACTTAACATTTAAATGCATGACAATTGGGCCCTATACGCCAAAAGGTCTTTTCAGGACACAGGGGCATGGGAGTGCACAGCCTCTGTAAACTGACCAGAGTCAGTCCATGGTTGATAGATTCTTATCAGGAAAAAGTTAATGAAATTAGTATCTTGTCCAATCAAAGCTATACTTATTACTTGTGGAGCAGGGGTTCAGTTAGTCAGTGTCTGTGAGCTGGATGAGTTGTAATTGTTTTAATATTGCTTATCTTGAGATAAGCAATCTTTAGCTGCTAGAGAAAAAGAAGAACCTTGTGGCAGTTAGAACATAGTTTATTCTTTAAGTGTAGGGTGCGTGACTTAACCCTTGTCTGTCATGGCTTTAGGACCTGTCTATAATTTAGTATCTTATTGCCAAAATTAGTGTGTTCTGTTAACCTTATAATCACTATTTTAACATTAATGGTAGTTAGTTGTTGTGTCTAAACTCCAAAAGGGAGGGCAGTATAATGAGATGTGTCTGGGAACTAAATTTTAAAGGTTTTTTTTGTGGGCGTCCCCTTGGCCACAAGGGAGTTTGTTCAGTTGATGAGGGCGCTTAGGATTTTATTCTTCGTTGATAGGAACTGATATTGATACATTATTATTAACTGAAGTCTATGCTTGATTAAAATTTCTTTAGTTTTCCTCCAAGGTACCTTTCCATGCCTGGATCTCATTCAAGATACCACTTTGCAATTAGTCATGGCTCCTTTCAGCTGCGATGTCTTTCTCAGACTTGCCTTGTTTTTCATAACCTTGAGGTTTTGAGCGCCAGGTAGGTGTGCTGTAGGATGTCTTCTAATGAAATTTTTCTGATGTTTTTTCATGATCAGACTGGAATTATGTGTTTCTGAGACAAAAATGACAGAGGTAAAATGCCATTTTCATTACATCCTATCAAAAGCACACACTATCAACATGACTTATCCCCGCTGGTATTAGTGTTGGGCAGCGGGCCGAGGTAGTGTTGTTGAGTTTCCCCACCATAAAGTGACTCTTTCCCCCCCTTTCTATACTTTGCTCTTTGGAAGTCACTACCTATAGTCCTCACTTAAAAAGAGAGGAGCGATGCCATCGCTGGGCTCAGTGGCTCAGCCTGTAATCCCGCACCTTTGGGAGGCTGAAGTGAGTGAATTGCCTGAGCCCGCGCGTTCGAGACCCGCCTGGGCAGGCAAGACCTCATCTCTACAATAAATCAAAAAAATTAGCCAGGCGTGGTAGCGTGCCTCTGTAGTTCCAGCTACTTGGAAGGCTGAGGCAGAAGAATCGCCAGAGCCCAGTAGGTCAAGGCTGTGGTGGCCGGGGACGGCCACTGCACTCCAGTCTGGGTGACAGTGAGACTCCAACTCAAAAAAAAAAAAAAGAGGGGAGCGATGCTTCATGTCCTTGCAGGGGAGTGTCTACCTAAATTATTTGAAATTCTTTTGTATGGGAGATTTGTGTGTTCGCCCCAATGTGTTTATTTACTCAGGCATTTATTTATATTAGTGTGAATTCATGGATATCTATTTTATACTTCAAATTATAAACCGATCCTTAATTGTTTAATAATTTGCTTAATTATTTTATTAAATATTTAAAAATTATTAATTGTTTTGCTGCTCAATGTTTCCATCCCTTTGGCTATTGGGAGCTCTTTCCATTGGCTCCTGGGTCTTTCTCTCATACCCTCATCATTGTGGCTTTTGGTTTGGTTTTGGTTTGGTTTTGAGCACCTCCTTGCTTCCCAGCACCACTGCATGTTCCACTCTCATCTTGCATATTCCCCATCCTTACTGGTTTTCATGTGCTCATTAGCCATACCTATAGACCCTTATCAAGTGTTCAAAACCTTTACCTCTCTATTGGAGTGGCTTTCTATTATTGAGTTGTAAGAGTTCTTTATATATTTTAGATGCATGTCCTTTGGCGGATATGTGTATTGTGAGTTGCCTTCTCATTTTCTTAACAGTGTCTTTCAAAGAACAGAAGATTTTAATTTTAAGGAAACCCTGTGTCTCAAGTTGAGATTCCAAGAAAGCCAACACTGAGATGGAAATTAGAGCGTAGGAAGTTTATGAGGTGTGACTTTTAGGGACGTGGGAGGGATAGTCTTAATACTGTGCTTTGGTTGATTATGTGACCTGTAAGAGCTCTACTGAGTTGAACCAACAGAGTCAGGGATTATGTCCCTCACCAAAGAGTTGCTGAATGCAGGTTTCTCTGGTGGGTGGGTAAGGGACTCTCTTCAGCCAAGGTCATCCCTTAGGGTCCGCAGTCATCTGTGAGGGCTGAGGGCTGTCTGCTGGTGGAAGTTCCCACAGCTGGGGTCCACATCCTCTATTTTTGAAAAAGGATCTAAGTGGCAAACCACAGTGTCCCTTGCCTAAAATATCAGTGTTTTCTTGTATAATTCATGTTTTTGTGTGTGTCCTATTTAAGAAGTCTTTGCCTACTTCAAAGTCATGCAGACATTTCCTGTATTTTCTTCTAGAAGGTTTATATTTTTAGTATTTATATTCAGGTCAATTATCTATTTTGTTATTTTTTTTTGCGTAGCATGTAAAGAGGCTGAGGTTTATATTTGTATGTATGTTTGTTCCAGCACCATTTGTTGAAATCAGTGCTGTTTTTTTTCTCTTATGAAATTGGATGAAATCGTTTTATATTTTAATTCTTAAAAGAATTAAGTTTAGGGGAGAAAGGTCATAACATTATAAAAAAGAACAGTAGTGAGTTGAACCTTTCCCAGCTATCAAAATAGTACGATATTGGCAAAGAAACAGGTGAATTACTGGATGAAAATAGATCAGAAATCTGTAACAGCTAACGTTAACAGCTCACATCTATCAAGTACTCCCCCTGTGCCAGACACTGCTCCCAGCACTTTTCATGTGTTTGCACATTCAGTCCTCCCAATAATTGTAGTGTGTAGGTCCCATTATTTTTCTCATTTTACAAATGAAGCAACCAAGACACAGGGCAAGTAAGCCTGTCCAAGGTCATACAGCTACTGTGGGGCAGAGCTGGGATTTGAACCCAATGTTTTTATTCAATATCCCAATGTTTTTATTCAATATCCCAAAGTCTTAACCTCTGCATTATATTGCTTCCATCTATAAGGGAAATTAATATTAGACTAAGATCTTATTTTGATTTGATTAGAAAAGTATATATTAGCTTTCTAATGCTGCTGTAAAAACTTATTACCTATTTGGTGACTTAAAATAACACAAGTTTATTATTTTACAGTCCTGGAGCTCAGAAATCCAAAATATGTCTAAAGTCAAGGTGCTGGTGAGGCTGAGTTCCTTTTGGAGACTTTAGGGGAGAGGCTCTTTCCTTGCCTTTTCCAGCTTCTGGAGGTTGTCTGCATTTTTTGGATGACGGCTCCTCCTTCTATCTTTGAAACCCCCAGTGTAACAAAAACACCCTCTGGGTCCCGTGTTGACTGACCAGGATGGGAGAGAGTGAAAATAAAGATTCATTGAGGGTACATGTATTTTACAGGTTGCCATAAACTTGTTTTCTCTGCATGTTTTTGAAAGATAATTTCTTTAAAAGTTTTTTTCCTATTGATTTTTGTGTAACATTTCAAGGAAAATTGCAATATTCTAAAAAGTTTCAACTATACCTACAGAACAGTAGATAGGACGGGTACATGGAGTACCCGTCACTCCCCCATGTACCCATCACTCAGCCTCAACAGTTACCAGAACTTAGCCAACCTTGCCTCATCTGTGCTCCACCCACTCCCTCAACTCTAGATTATTTTGAAGCAAATCCCAGGCACCGTGCCATTGAAGCCATAAATATTTCAGTATGTATCTCTAAAAGGTAGGGATTCTTCTTTAAAAACATAACTATGATAAGGATGTTTAAATAAAATTTACAAAATGAAGAGGATCCAGGGGATTGAATATAGGAGACAGAAATGAGAAGAGAAACGGGGGGGGGGGGCGGAAAGTGTGAATAATGAAAGGAATGAAAGGGGGGGGTGAATAATCAGGTTCTGAGAATAGGAGGCAAGGATAATAAGAGAAGCAGGGTTGAAGAGACTGGTTTTAAACAAATGGAGGGGACTTTTTATAATAACAATGAAGTAGGGAGAGATATATGCAGTGTCTGGTCCATTTTGTGCTGCCGCAGATGAATACCTGAAACTGATTTATAAAGGACAGAGATTTATTTCTTACAGTTCTGGAAGCTGGGAAGCCCAAGGTCAAGGGGCCCACATCTAGCAAGGGTCTTCTTACTATACCATCTCATGGCAAAAGGTGGGGGGGGGGGAGAGGGAGAGAGAGAGAGAGAGAGAGAGAGAGAGAGAGAGAGAGAGAGAGAGAGAGAGAGAGAGAGGGACTTAACACATCCTTTTATCATGAGCCCACTCTCGGGATAACTAACCCACTCCTGAGATAATAGCATTCATCTGTTCATGAGGGCAGAGCTCTCATGACTTAATCACCTCCTGTGGTTCCCACTTATCAACAACGTTGCATTGGAGATTAAACGTCCAACATGAACTTTGTGGGACATAGACCAGAGTGTGCACAGAGAGAGATGAGTCTGCATTTTAGTCACTGGAGTTCTCATCTAATGGCTTCTGGTTTCTCTGCAAAGTTGCTTTGCCTTGCAGAGGAAGCAGCTGCTGAGATTGAGGGAAGTTGTGGGAAGGAAGTATATTAGTCAGAGTGATGAGCACCCCCTGTCACAAGAGAGCCCCTCCCCACCTCAGATCCCAGTTATGTTCCTCAGTCCAAGTTAACTTCTCCCTCGGGTAAGGTTGATATGAGTTGGAATTCGTGCCTTCCATTTCACTCACCAACTTTAGGCACAGGATCTCAACCTAAGTGTAGAGTGCAGGTGAGGCTGGAAATGTGGGAGAGTATCCGGACATAGGGTGTGGGTCAACTTTCTATCCCACAGGGGATTCGTATTGCAAGATTGTTCTGAAACATTTAACCACTTCAATAAAACATTTTTTTAAAAAGTACATTAAAAAAAATCAAATGTACCATAATCATTTAGTGAGGGCCACAGGGTGGGCATTATGTGTAGAATCATAGTGGCTGTGCCTGTGTTGCAAATCCAGCCCCCACCCCACTCTCTGAATATGACCCCAGGCAAGTCAGTCAACAGCGTGAAGCCTTTATTTATCTGTCTGCACAGATTAGTATGGCATCCTCAGTACAGAGATTTTTCTGAGGAGGATTTTGAAATGATAGATGAAATAATGAAACAGTAATGAGTAATATTGTTTATAGGCAGACATTACATTTTCATTATTTTTATAAACATATTTAGGTGATATTGTCTACTGAGAAATGAAAGAATAGGAAAAGTGCTTAGTTACAAATTTAAATGCAAAAAGTTAAATTATTTTTATATGCCATCAGTAACCAATATCATGGCAGAATATAGATACTAAACACACATACTCATACATCCACACACACTTAGAAATGCTGGAAAATGTATAAATATAGAGCTGACCTTGGAAAACCAAAATAACTGATGATTTATGTGATCCTCATAAATACTGACTCAGAAATAAACCACAGAGGTTAGAGATAGGGGTTTTAACACCCTCCTGGAATGGAGACTTGCCCTTGTGCCTTAACATTTGAGAGACAGACATGAGACTTCGTTAAAAAAAACTGAAAACTGTCCTTTGGTGAAAAAAGGAACTAAAATGAATATTTCCAGCAACCTAGCAAAGTGAAAAAGAAGCTGAAGTCTACTTAGGCTCTGGGCAAAATAACCCTAGGTTCTTAAGCAGAGTGTAGAATCCCAATTTACACTAACCATATGTTGCTGAAATCTCAAAGACAAGATATCAATTTTTAAATATCTTATCCAGCATCTGTTAAATTCATGAAGTTGAGTACCTGAAGAAAACAAAAATTTTCTCTCTAACAATACTTCTACAACACAGAGTGTGAAAATTCCCAAAAGAAAAAAATCCTCAGTGAAAATGAGCTCATAAGCAAAAACTACAAATCACAAGCCCAGTGTTGCTTTATCTATACCCCTGCTCACTCTCCAACATTGGATTCTTTTGAAGCAAACCCTAGGCATCATGCCATTTCAATAATAAATATTTCAACATATATGTCTAAAAGATAAGAACTCTGTGTGAAAGATAATGAAGTGAGTCTCTGAGTGGAATAGTCAGCTAAAAATAAAATAAAATAAAAAGGATTAGCATACCAAGATGTTTAAATTACAAGTATAAAGCAAATATGCTCAACATCATTAATGAGATAAAATAAGGAATAAAATAAAAAAGCAAAAACAGGAAAATATGAAAACAATAAAAAACAAGATTTAAAAATGAAACAAATACAGCATCTAGAAATAAGTACAAATATTGAAATTCCAAATTAAATGGATATGACAAATGAGGGAAGATTCCTCCAAAACCAGAATTTATTTATAAGAAATTGTGTTTTTATTCTTATATGTTTAAACTTCAGTCACTTTCAAAGTACTCTCCATTTGATGCAACACACCTAACAAGATGCTTTTTCCACTGCTCAAAACTATTTTTGAACTTGTCAATTTTGATGCCGTTTAGTGCTTCTGCTGTTTCTTGTTTCACCTCTTCCATACCGGCAAACCGTTTCCCTCTGGGGACTTTTTTCAACGAGAGAGACAGAAAAAATGTCACTTGGGGGTGAAATCATGTGAATTGGGAGGGTAGGGCACAGGGGTCATGACATTTTTGGTAAAAAGTTGCTGAACAGTCAGCGTGGTATAGGTAGATGGGTTGTCATGGTGGAAGAATCAGTCACCTGTTTGCCACAACTCGGGACATTTCTTCTGCAACACAGCCTCTCACAACAATGCTCGCCGTTATACCAATGCCGATAGGTTCCTAGAACTCTTACCTGGTGGAGGAGGCCTGTCTTACAAGGCACCCACCCTCCAAAAGATAATTCCAGTTTTGGGGGGGATCCCCCAATGTAGCTTAAAGGCAAATAATCCAAACATATTCCAGATAGATAGGCAAATAGATGACAAATACAAAGGAGAGGTTAAGGGACATACATGGAAGAGGATCCAAAATGATCCAACATACAGTTAGTAGGAGGGAGGAGTCAACATTCAAAAAACACATAGCTGAAAATTCTCTGGAATTGAGGTCAGACTTAAATGCTCAGATGGGAAAATAAAAAATTACAAGCAGTACAAAAATAAATAACTTGACACCCAAGCATTGTGTGAGTGAAACTGACAAACAAAAAGCAAAGAAAAAGCAAATAAACAACCAGACAAAAACAAGATGCTATCTAAACACAACAGCCTAACAAAGCCTCTTACTGGCAGCAGTGAGGGTAAGAAGGCAATGTAATAATATCTTCAGAGTGTGAGAGGGATCCCGTCAACTCTGAATTCCATACCCAGCCAAACCATCACACAGAAGCAAAACAATTTTTTTTCTAAAATAGCTACGCAGAAAATTTAAAGCAGTGCTCAGACTCTCACTAAAAGAACTTATAAAGGATGCTGTTGCTAAGGGGGGAAAAAAGCGTATCAGAGGAAGTACCAAATGAGATACAAAAAGCAACGGTGCATAAACAACTGATAAATATATGCAAAAACCCAAGTGAGTCTTCAGAATAAAAAAGGAAACGGTGACTGTTGGAAGGGGACACTTCCAAGTAAGATGAAATTAAACTAATGAACACAGTGGTGTGAGAGACATGAGGGGTGAAAGGGATTACAGCTCTCCAAGGCCATGGGCCTTGCGCTTTGCTGCACTTAGAACTGCTTGAGGCACACTTAAAAATCCCAGTGCTCAGGCTGCACTCCACACCAATTAAATCAGAACCTCCAGGAGCAGGAGCTAGGAGAGGGAATGTCTTGTACTTTTTCAAGCCATGCAATGTTTAAAATTCAGTCATCTGAGTAGTCACTGGTTTTCAATCTTGGCTGTCCTTGAAATCACCTGAGTTTTTAAAGCCGAGGATGTCTGGGTCCCACCTCCAGAGATTCTGATGGAGTGTGGCCATGGAAAGAAACCTCACAAGGAAAACACCATCTTCGCTCCCTTTTGTAGATTTCTTCACAAAAGTAATGAGCCACAGGACACTCAACACACAGGAGATATAGTTTGGGTTGTTCCTTAACCATTCAGATTTCCATCTATCACTTCCGCAGCCCATGGTGCAAAAGCAATCGAGTTGTTGCTGTGACACTGGGTTCTGTTTAATGTTATAGGCACCATGCAAGGGCTGCTGAGTAGTAATTTGTTCTGCCACCAACCAAGAAAATGATAAGGACTTGGAAAAAACAAGAAGAGCAACTTTCAGCTGCTAGATGTGGCAAACACAATAATTACATGTTTTCTCTTTAAAAAAAAAAACCCTACTCTAATATACTTTCAATATACATGTATAAAAAGTACTTAAATGTTTTTCTCCCCAGTGTTTTTCCTATATAACTGGCGTGTGTCACACTGTCTTCTGGCTCTAGGAAAGATGTTACATTAGCATAGGGCCACTGTTTCCAAAGATTGACTTAGAGATACACCCAAGCCAGAGAGAGGTCAATGGATTTATCAAACTGACACTAAAAACAGTGAGAACCCCTGGAACAACCAGTCGTGGCTGAAGCCCAGAGAATGAGTAAGGAGACTACACCCTGGCAGTCCTGAATGGAAGATAGGGCAGGGCCTCTTGCACATGAGAGAGGCTGAGGAGGAGTGCTTTGGGGGACCTGTGGTCTCTCCACATTGCCTCGAATAAGCCATAGCCTGCTGTTCTCCACAGAAAGGCAGAAGGACAGCCGTCAGCCACAGGAGCGAACCTGGAACTCTTGCAATCAACAAGGAAAAGGCAGGAAATGCATTCTCACTTGCAAATGAAAGCTAAATAATGTGTACACGTGGACACAGAGAGTGGAATGATAGACACTGGAGACCCAGAAAGGTGGGAGGGCAGGAGGCGGTGAGAGATAGAGTACCTAAGGGGTACCTGGTGCACCGGTTGGGTGGTGGTTACACTGAAAATCCAGATTTCATCACGATGCAGCATATCCACGTGACAAAATTGCACTTGTACTTCCTAAATCTCTAAAAATAAAAATAAATAAAATAACGTGGCAAAAAAGAAGGAAACCCAGTGAGCAAGAGGTATGTATTGGAGGGGATGGGGAACATGAGAAAATTAGATAGTACTTTAGATAATACATTGCTGGAGACAATGTAGGTCAAGAAAGCCCTGTGCAGTCCTAGCTGTAATGTTATCTTGAAGAGCAAGCTGGTAATACTCAGTAACGTTCAGTATGAGTAGCTCTACAACCCAGCAACCCATCCTCTTGAGTACCAATCCCAGTGAAAGTCATGCATATACATGAGAAATGTGAGCCAGAAGGTTCCTTCATCACAGTATTATTTATGGGACTTGGGAAATTGAGGCAACCTATGTGCTCATTGCTAGAGGAGTGGAGAAATAAATACAGAGGCTGTGTACTATGTAACACTATGCAGCAATCCAAAGCACCATACTGGAAGTATGTACGGCAACACAGACTGATCGTAAAATACATGTTACTGGGTGAAAAAGGAAAGAAATACAATTAACCTATGGATATTGCCATTTATGTGAGTTGAAAACATAACATAAAAAACATAAAGCAATACTACCTATTTTTTAAAAGCATTTGCTTTTCTAAAGACATAAACCAAACACATTGGATTGGATTTTGTTGAGGGAGGGAAGCTGGGAATGCAGAATGAAGTGAAGAAAAAATACAGCCAGAAAGAGCCTCGCGTGGAGTGAGGACGAGAGCTGGCCATGATTTGGGGAAAGCAACTGATGGCCTCTGCACCTGAGGTCAAGTTTAAAAATAAAACACAACAGGATGTTTTGTGTATGACTGCATGTTCGATGCATCTGCAAATGCTGTAACTCTTTTCTTTGTCTGTTGATCAGAGTTGCCACCTTTACAGAGGTTAAGTTTTGGGAAGCTCCCAAGTCTGTTTCTAGGTCAAGTATTCCATTCCATCACTCTGTTATTGCATCAGAACCCCATTGTTTTAAGGTTGTGCCTTTATGTGTTTCAATATCAGTTATAGAAATTTACCCCCTTGCTTAACTAATCCAATGTTTATTTAGCTGTTCTTCCTCTTTTAAAAATAATTATTATTTTTGTGACCAATTTTTCATTTTGGAAAAAATTTTACTGGGAATTTGAATTACATTAAAATTAGTCAGTTGGCTAAGTGAGAGTTGACATATTTTTTCATAAGTATTTGACTTTAGAACAGTTTTATATTTACAGAAAAATTACAAAGATAGGAGAGCAATCCCATATACCTCACACCCAGTTTCTCTGCTACTGGCTTCTTACATTAGTTACAATTACCTGATATTTGTTATAATTAATAAACCAATATTGGTGCATCATTATTAACAAAAGTCCATACTTGATTCAGATTTTTGTCATTTTTATATAATGACATTTTTGCTATCCCAGGATCCTATCTAGGATGCCATATTACAACTTGTCATATCTCTTTAAGCTTCTCTGGGCTGTGGCAGTTTCTCGGACTTGACTTGTTTTTGATGACCTTGACAGTTTTTAGGAAGACTGGTCAACTATTGTGTAGAACGTCCCTCAGTTGAGAACTGTTTGATGTTTTTCTCATGATTAGACTGGGATTCTGTGTTTTAGGGAGAAAGAGCACAGAGGCAAGTGCCCTTCTCGTCACATCCTATCGAGTGTACCTGCCATCAACATGACTTATCACTACTGATGTTGACCCCAATCACCTGGCTGAAGCAGTGTTTGTCAGGTTTCTCCTCTGTCAAGTGACTGACTCTTTTTGGTCCATTTCCACCATAATATTTAGAAGGAAGTCACTATGTATAGTCCACAAATAAAGGGGTGGCAGTTACTTTCTACCTCCTTGAGGGCAGAATATCTGCCTAAATTATTTGGAATTCTGTATGAGAGATTTGTAGTTCACCCCCACTCCATTGATTAATTTATTCATTAATATCAACATGAACTTAGATATTTATTTTGCAATACGTTTTGGGGAGTTGTAATTCAGTGCTACACTATTTATTTTGTTGCTCAAAGATTTCAGCTTTGGCCATTGGGAACTCTGTCAGCTAGTTCCCGTATCCTTTTTTTTTTTTTTAGTTGGAGTCTCACTCGGTCGCCCAGACTGGAATGCAGTGGCCACTTCCGGTCACTGCAGCCTCAGCCTTCTGAGTAGCCAGAGTTACAGGCATGCGCTACCACGCCCGGCTGATTTTTTTATTTATTGTAGAGATGAGGTCTTGCTGCCCAGGTGGGTCTCGAACCTGTGGGCTCAGGCAATCCATTCACCTCAGCCTCCCAAAGGCACGGGATTACAGGCTGAGCCACCGAGCCCGCCTCCGTGTCCTTTTAAATACTCCCCATCATTGTAGGGTTTTGGCTTTTGTTTTTAGCATTTCTTTACTTCCTGGAACTACATGATCTAAGTTCATCTTCTTTATTTCCTGCCTCAGCCATTTTTACAAGGAGCTCTGGTTCCTCACATTGGAGAACATTAGAAACCAAGATCTGGGCATTAGAGGTGCTTGTTGCTATTGGAGTGTCATTGCTTCTAGGTCTGCACAACCAACATAACAAGGAAGTATATGTGTATACAAACCTGTGTGCATACACATCATCTACCTACCTACTTATCTAACTACATGTATGTATCTCCCTGTACGATCATCTGCATCTATATTAAGCTAAACCTAAATTCATACTGATGTCCCCAACTTAAATCCATGGCCACATGGGTTGTTTTAGCCTCTTCCCCTTGCTCACCTGTAACTCAATTCAGTAGTGAGAAAGCTGGTGCCTACTATCCAATCTATTAACTTAATTGTTAAATTCTAGAACTCATGTATAGCAGTATCAGAATGGTTATAATGCGCTCTCATGGGAAACAACTTTATCAACTAGAGTTCTATAGTTTTGTAAAGTTCCCTTTGCCTTTAGTGTGTTAGTCTCTGCTCATTTCTAAAGTTGCTTGGGTCAGCACCATTTTCCTCCATCCCCTTCAGTGAGGCAATTTTATACAATTTGTAGTACAGTTAGATTGTTTTGTCACATTCTGCATGCCAAGTTTAAATCCATCTACCTCCTGAATGACTTTTTCTTTCATTTGGATGCATTATAGTTTATTATTTGTGTTGTAAAGTTCTATGGGTTTTAACAAATGCATAATGTTATGTCTTCATCATTATAGTATTAAACAGAGTAATTTCACCACAGTAAAAAAAAAAAAATTATTGTGCCTCACCTACCCAACCAACCCATAATCCCTTATATTTTAATTGTCTCTATAGTTTTACCTTTTTCAGAATGTCATGTAATTGGAATCATATAGTATGTAGCACTTCCAGACTGACTTCTTTCATTTAGCAATTAAAATCTATCCATGCCTTTTTGTGGTTTGATAGATTTCTTTGTTATTAATAGATTTTATTTTTTTAGCGCAGTTTTAGGTTTACAGAAATCCTGAGCAGAAAGTACAGAGTTACCTTCTACTCCTCTCCCTCACTCCTATAGCTTCCTGTGTTGTTATTATCTTCCATTAGTGTGGTCCATTTGTTACAACTGATGAGTAGATATGGTGAGGCCATGGCCCTTGGATCCCTAAAGGTTCATTGAACAATCACTCACATGAGACAAGATTGATTAATAGGAAAAAGAGCATATGGCTTTTATTTAACATGTAGACACAGGGGTCTTAAGAATGAAGATCTAACTTCCCAATGAATTACAGAAACTAAAATACTACCTCAAGGTTAAAGAAAGACTGAATGCTTGCATATCTCAAGGTTAAAGAAAAAAAAGAGGTTACGGGAGGGGGAGGAAGAGAAATTCTATTAAGGGGTAACACATGGTGGGGAGAATGAATGGATGGGGGAAACAGAATTACTTGCAAATAGTTGTCTTTGGAATTTAAATTACTTTTGGAACAGTCATCATACTTTTAAGTTTTGCTCAGGTGTCATCACCTCTTGGTCTTCTTTTCTGTAATCAATAAAGAGATAACAGGGAGGGGAAGCAGTTTCTCTACGACTAAGTGGAGGCAAAAAAGTCAGAGAGACCCTGTGGCAAAAGCCATATTTTGGGGCAAATGTCTCTTCACTCTTTCAATACTCATACATTATAATTAACCAAAGTTGATAGTTTACATTAGGGTTCACTTTCAGAGTAGCACATTCTGTGGATTTTGACAAATGATAATTTCATATATCCACCATTACAATATTATACAGAATTGCTTCACTGTCCTAAATATCTTCTGTGTTCTGTGCATTCATCCATATCCCCTGGCAACCATTCATCTTTTGTTGTCCCTTTGGTTTTGCCTTTTCCAGAATGTCATGTAGTTGGAATCATACGATACGTAGCCTTTCCAGAATGACTTCTTTCACTTAGTAATATATAATATGTACTTAAGCATTTAAGACACTTATTCACGTCTTTTCATGGTTTGGTAGCTCATTTCTTCTTATTGCTAAATAATATTCCATTGTCTGGTTGTATTAAGGGAGGATATTTTAGTATAAGTTACACATAGATTGATATATTTCTTGTAGGTAGTTTTAAAATAGGGGAAGCATTCAGACATTTTTCTTCATTGGAACATCAGGCCTAACAACCCTGTGTGCTAGAATGGGACCTACTAGTGCAACCCACCCCCTCAGCTCATCAAAAGGAAAGCCCATGAAGGTGGAGAAATGGTAATCATTTCCTTTCAGCTCATGGTTAATAATCACTGTAAAAGTCTATCAAGTTTCCTGTCAAAGGCAAAATGTGTGTTCAAGGAAAAGCCCACTCCTTAGCTCATCAAAGGTGGAGAGATAGTAATTGAAACTGGACCAGATATCCCCAGCCCACTCTTTAGCCTAATAATCGCTGAATAGGCATATCAGGCATTTTGTCAAAAACTAATGCGTGGTCTTTCTCTCAAGACTCCCATGCCTGTCCAGTATGTCTCTCTCTCTCTCTCTCTCTCTCTCTCCCTCTCTCTCTAATAAACTTTGTCTTAAAACTATCTGGCCCCTCTGAAATATTTTTCTATGGTGGGCCAAAAGAACCCACAGAGTGTCATGCTGCACCTTATCCAGCAACAGTACCACAGTTTATTGATCATTCACCTATTAAGGGACATCTTTGTTGCTTCCAAGATTTGACAACTGTGAATAAAGCTGCTATCAACATTCACATGCAAGTTTGTGAGGACATAAGCTTTCAAATAATTTGGGTAAATACCTAGGAATGCAAAATTGCTTGATTGCATAGTAACACTATGTTTAGCTTTGTCAGAAATGGCCAAATTGTCCTCCACCCAGTGGCCGGACCACTTTGCATTTCCACCAGCAATGAGTGAGAGTTTGTTTTGTTTCACTTCCTTGCCAATTTTTGGGGTTGTCAGTGTTCTGAATTTTGACCATTCGAATAGGTGTGCAGTGGTATCTCGTTGTTTTAATTTGCAATTTAATTTGGTGACATCTGATATTGAGTATCTTTTCATCGACTTAGTTATCCCACATAATTTTAAATATATTAAGTGTTCTTATCCAGAAATAAAGTTCTCCATTGATTTTCTTTTCAGCAAAATATAGTAAATTTCTTTATAATACTCTTCAAATTATTTGGTAAATGTTACTTTCAAATATTTAAATACTTTCTGTCCCTTTGTAAATGCGTCCTTTTTCGATGGTACTGGTTACTTACGTTATATAGAAAATTCATTCACTCGAATAAAATTGTATTTAGACTGAAGTCTCTTAACTAATTCCAGTTATTTTTTCTTTGATACTCTTGGGAGGCATAACTATATAAACATATCATTTGCAAATAATTATATTTTTTTCTTCACTTATAAGAATTATACCTCTTATTTATGGTTCACATGTAATTGAAGTAGCTAGAACTGCAGGAAAATGTTAAATAAAAATGATAGAAGACAACATTCACATTTTAGTCCTAATCTCTATTAGACTTTGGTGTGATGGCTGCTAATCTGAGACTGAATTTCTAGGCTGAATAAAAAAAGAATCCTTCCAGATACTCAATTTCTTTGGGGGAATTAAATAAGTCAGTCAATTAGGCGTTGACAATGAAGCTGTACAAGTTTACCTATGTGGAAAAAAATACACACTATATTTTTGTGAAATCTCATGCAGGATCCCAAACACTTTTTCTCCATTGTGTATGGAAAAATCCCAGGCATGTCCTGGAGACTGTGGATCTGCTCTCGACAGGGTGCACACACAGCTTTGATATTTTCCTACCATGGACTTTCCAGGTACCCCTCGGGTCTCCCTTTTCCATCTCCAGGCCACATCTGGTCACTTGCAGGAATAAGCAAAGTCTCATCTTCATGTATGAAAAGGTCCAGGCGGTCTCAGTTAAAACCTGAACCTCATGCACAACTCTGAGCTGTCTCCTTCCCCACCCACTCAGGCATGATGCTAAGCCCCACAACCAGTGACAGGATGAGGCAGGGCACAGTCTGCACTTCCACACTCTGTGTTCTCGAACCTCTAGGATACAAGGAAGAGGGCAAAGGCCTTTCCATTTGCTGGGACTGCTGTGCCTGCAAAGACAACCCCACAGGGACCCCTATGGCATCATGTCCTGACTTGGTGGTGGCCGCTCCTCTTGCACCACCTCTGATCTCAGCTTCTGTCCCCCCATACCCACAGTCCCTTTGGAAGGGGACACATCTGCCTGGCAGGCAGGCCGGCTTTGGGCTGGGGTCCTTCTGAGGTAGCTTATGACTGGACATATGTCCTAGTTTTCACTGACATGGAGACATTTAAAACCCCTGGCCTCCGTGGGGAGCATCGCCAGTCAGCCTCCTGGGGAGAGTCAGGCACCTGATCTTATGTCCATAAGCCACTAAACTCACAGAGACACAAGTTTCTCCCAAGAACTAGCTGACAGTTTCATTGAAGAGTAGCACAAGTGTCCAAGGACCAGTCAAGCATCCAGTCATGGAGAAAGGCCTTTGGCTCCTTTATTGCCCACTACCCGATTGGTGAAGCATGACTGTCTTGGAGTGTTCTCACACTTGACCTGAAGGAGGGGCGTACCCTGTCTATGGGGAGTGAAAAGACAAGCAATGCTGTGCTCCCTGCATCTAAACATTTCCTGCAAATAATCTTGTCCTCTGCTGACCCTCTTGTCTCTTCTTCCAGCTAGAGGTAATGGATGATAAAGATGGATCCGGCTGGCTATTGTTAAATCCTGCATGGATGTGTCTAGCATCAGTTTTGCAGAGACACTTCTCTGAGACAACAGAAAGTGTCATTGCTGTCCAGTTATCAAATCTGAAAGACCAGACACAAAAATATTATCTACGAGCAGCAGAATCCAGGTGACTTTTATTTTATTTTTTATGTGTGTGTCTTATCTGATGGTCTGCCAAAATTGGGAATGCCTTCCTGCTCTCACAGCACAGTGCTTTGATTCCTTTGCTTCCAATGAAACAGAAACCACAGGACACCAAGAGTCAGCCACCAGCTATAGGAGTTCACCCCTTTTCAGTCCCCTTTAAATTTCCAAGCATGTCACTAAACAAGCTTGGCTCGGAAAGGGGCCGGTAAAAAGCAGCTTCAGTCTTTGACACCACCGCCTTTTCTCCAGGCCAAGTTAAATCTTTCTTTCCCTGCCTCAATGAAATCTCAGTCAGTTTCACAGCCTTTCTGATCCTTAACAAAGAAGACAAAGTCTGGTTTGGTCCAATATCAAAACTCCAGGCTTTTATCTAATTAAAACTTTTGCTCCTCTAGCTCTTATTTCAACGAGGCCTTCGGCAGGGGAAGGAAGAGCGGTTACTTTCTTCTCTCCTTCTCCCCCACTCCTCCTCTGTGTGGTAGAGCCTGTGGCCCCAGGGCTCACCTGTGGTTGAGGACATGGTCAGGTAGAGAGTGCAACCTTCCCCTAATGTTCTGTTGCCAGGGTTCCCTGTGTGTCTCGAGTCCGGATGTTGCCTCTTACGGACTGAGTGTTTATGTCCCCTACCCAGATTCTTATGTTGAAATCTTAGTCCCAATAAGGTGGTATTAGGAAATGGGGCCTTTGGGAGGTGATAAGGGCATGATAAGGTCATGAGGGTGGAGCCCTATGAAAGAGGTCCCAGGGAGCTCCCTACCTCTCTGTCTGCTATTTCAGGACACAATGAGAAGATGCTATCTGCAACCCAGAGGAGGCCACTCATCAGATCCTGGCCATGCTGGCACCCTGGTCTCAGACTTCCAGCCTCCAGAACTGTGAGAAATACATTTCTGTTGTTGATGAGACAGCCAGACGGGCCAAGTCACTGGCTTTTCCTTTCAAGAGGAGTTTCTGCCCCGTATTTAGACGCACTTCCCAGGGTCTCCATCAGCAACTTCTGAGCACAAGTGAGTCTGTCTGTGGGGCTAACGCCCCTCCTTTCTCCGTGTCTTAGTCTGTCCATCCAGCTCACCACTCAAAATGTTGGGCCACCCACCTTTGCAGCGGCTCTTTGGGCAGAATCTCATTCAAGATAGCCCAGTCTGGTTTCTCCCATGGGACCCTTATGGGCCTGCAGGATTCTTGGTGGTGATCAGTCCCAAGGAGCCAAGGAGTCACACTGCCTTACTCTGCCCATCCCAGCCTCTCTCCTAGATACCGCTCAGACCTGAGTCGGGCCAGTCACTATGCTCCCTGTAGTTGGGAAAGGGTTGCCTGCCAGTCTCTCAGAGTTGTCCCCTTAAGGCCCCTCACTTGGCAAGGGGGACAAAGCAGCAGAGTGTCCCAGCAGCCCTCCCCTTCTGTCTCTTTCCCACATTCAGTTCTCAGCTCTCCCTTCTATGGCCTTTGCAAATCCAGCATGGATGTAGCATTTCCTGGGAACTGTGCTTAGCTGTATTTGAGGAGTTCTCCTAAACAGAGACTACATTACAGGTAATTTTCCTCTCACCTGATCTTTTGGAAGGTAGGAGTTCTGCGGCTGGCATGAGGCCATACCCAGAGGTCCCCACCCTGCCTTTTCAAAGGTCTGACCCAGACCTTTAAACTCTCACTTTCCTATTCATATTTTAAGCAAGAGAAGGAGCAAAGGCAAAAAGAGAGATGAACACTGGAATCAGCCCCTCCCCCAATCCCCTTGTGTTTCACAGCAGTGAGTGATCACCTGGACTCCAAGGAGATCGAGAAATGTTTTGAAGCTGGTCATGTCATCCCACATAAAGTGGGAAAAAAGGAGGACAGGCGTCAGGAAGGAGCAGGAGTCTTTGCCATAGATAAGCCAGCACCTGGCCTGAGGATGTGGTCACTGGTGCTGTGACCTTAGGCTTGGGGCCTCGGCCAACATTGAAACCTCAGGAAAAGTCCATTTTCACATCTTATTTTAATACCATGCCAGATATTCCAGGCACTGATCTCAGCGTGCTCTCTGAAAGGTGGGATTCTTCAAAGGTCTGAGCTCATGCAACTCACTCAGGTGAGTAGGAGATACCAGACATCTGAGGTTTTTTTCCTAGAACTGCAGCCTACCCAGGGGCGGAGGAGTGAATGTCTTCTGGGCAAGGGGAGTGGTGCTGGTATGTTCTATTCCTTTTTATGTTTTCTCTTGAGGCATCAAATGAGGGCCCAAGCTAACATTTAATCAAAATATTTTTTAGCTTGGAATACCAGTAAAAAATTTTTCCCATAACTTTTATGCACGTCAAAAGTAAAAGCAAGCAAAATGAGATAAAGACAATTTATGTATAGTATAATTATAAAACGAAGAAACTCTGCACAAAGCATCTTTGGTCTCTGCAGAAAGCCATGTGGCTCCCAACTGACCCTGTTAAAGAATGTGGTTACACCTGTTAATTCCACCCACTTCCCATGAGAAGGAAAGCATCTTGGAACAAAGAAGACTGTCTCCAGGGACTTTCTTTCCTTTTTCCCCACTTAAAAAAAAAATTCAAGCTTTGTTTTGATTTCTAGGTGCATATCTTTTATATTCTAGAAGTAAAAACACCTTTTTGGAAAGTAAAAGTTATTTCCTTAAATACATAAATTCAACAAATTAATGCTTTCATGAACTTTAATATTCTGTTTTTTGTCATGGTAAGAACACTTAGCATGAGATCTTCCTTCTTAAATTTTTAAGTGTGCAATACAGTCTTGTTCACCATAGGTCCAATGTTGTACAGTAGGTCTCCAGAGCCAGGAATTATCACAATATCTGTTTTTCTCTTTCTTTTCTCATAATAATAGTACATTCCTTGTGCATTTACACACTTAAGGAACTTGGCTTATAAGGATGATGTTATCAAATGTATGCGCTCTGAGCCAGGTTGGAGGCACCAGCCAACCTGCTCTCCAGGGAAGAGCAGAGCCTCAGTGTGTGGAGACATAACCGCCAACAGCCCTGCCTGGGACAGAAGGAAAGCCAAGAGAGTCTGGACAACAAAAGACAATAAATCCAGACCTAACAAGGAAAGAAATAACTCCCACAGCTAATCTCAGTGAAGGATTTCACCAAATGTTTATACAGCCAGGAACTTACTTATCCCTTCAAAGTTTTGGGGGGAAAAACCTACCCATCCAAACGTCAGCGCTATCATTGAAAGTTATTTTTGCTTTCAGATATACTTATGAAATTCTTTCATCTTTTTGCCTCTTCTAGAGTTAATTTTGATCATTTGTATTTTTTAATTAAATCTTTCATATTTTCAAGGTTTCAAATCAATAGCATAGAATTGAATGTGGTGTGCATTTATAGCACATATGTGTCCTCTGTCTGTAGAACAATTCCTCTCTCATTCCAGTGTTGTAAAATTTATTTCTCCCATGGCTAAGTTTTTGATACTGCTAACAGGCTGCAGTCAATAAATTAGGGAGCTCCATTTTTACTGTATCGGTCACTGGTCAGTAAAGGAAGAAATGAACTGTTTTTTCTTGTACTATATTCTCACTCAACACTCAATACTTCACTTCTAGCATCCGATGTGTGTGGATTTTTCACCACACACAAGTAATTATTCAGTGGACACCAGCTGGTATCCCACAATAGAACTCAACTCCGATACTACCAGCCTGGAGTAGCACCAGATCCTGCAGGTTGAGGGCTCAGTACCACAGGCGTCCCCACTTCAGATGCCACATGCAAGTCCCAGGTTGTTTTATCTGTGTTTCTGACAGATCGACTATAAACTGGGAACCCTACAACTCCCTCCTCATGTTTGATAACTTGCTAAAATGGGTCAAAGAACTCAGAGGAACACTTTGCATACTATTGGTGATTTTTTTTTTTTACAAAGGATCTTTTAAAGGATACAAATTAACAGACAGATGAAGAGATACATAGGGTGAGGTATGGAAGGGTCCCGAGCACTGGAGCTCTGTCCTGATAAAGCCTGGGTGCACCACTCTCCTGGCACTCGAATGTGCTCTTGTTCGCAGCCAGAAGCTCTCTGAATCCAGTCCTTTTAGGTTCTCATAAAGGTTTCATTATGTGGGATGATTGATTACATCACTGGTCATTTGTAATCAACTCAACCTTCAGCCCTTTTCTCCTCCTGAGCGGTATGGGTGGGAATCAAAGCCCTAACTCTATACTGGCAGCCAGTCCCTGTCCTGAGGATATCCAGGAGCACCCAGCCAGCAGTCATCTCAGCAGCAAACAAAAGACACATTGAAGATTCCCATGGTTTTTGGAACTATGTACTGGCAAACAGGGATGAAGATAAAATATGTATTTTTAAAAAAATAAATCACAGTGTCACAAGTCTTGTAGGGCTCTTTCCACAGTCTTGGTTACTTACAGGACACCTCCATCAGTGCTTTTTTCCCTTGTATATCTATCTAGCTATTAGTACCCAATATTTTTCTTTAAACCAACTTACCTTTTTCTATTTAAGCAACTTAATCTGTTTTTACCTCAAGTTGAATACCATAGTACAATACTGACACTACTCCTGAGTTGGTGTCAGACTCCATAGATTAAAGTCCAAATTATTATAGCCAGACTGGGTTCTTATGCCTGCTGCTCAGAAAATAGCATAACTGATGCAACCATTACCGTTAGACTGGTCTGAACCCCTGAAACAGTTAATGTCCTAAAGACCCTTAGACAAACTCTCGCCACTGGCCCAAATCTGACCTTCCCTGATATAAAGAACCCTTTTACTTATATGCCCATGAAAGGAAGGGCATTGCTTTGGAAGTTTTAACCCAAATACTGGGGTCCTTTCAACATCCAGTGGCATATTTGTCAAAAAACCTCGATGCAGTAGCCAGGGATGGTGCCCTCTGCCTTCAGACATTGATATCCATGGCCCTCCTGCTCGAGGAGGCCTTCAAATTAACCCAAGGCCAAGGAATAACGGCATACACACCTCATCAGGTAATAGATATTTTAAATTCAAAGGCTTTCCACTGGATTTCAGTAGCAGGATTAACAAATACCAGACACTCCTTCTACAAACACCAGAGTTAAGTATCAAACCATGCCAAACCTGTAACTCTGCTACCCTGTTACCAGAGCCCGATGTAGAGGTCCCATTTGGATACCTCCGCTTAGAGGTAGATTTGACCTGCAATGCCAGGCCAGATCTCCAAGATATTCCCTTTACTAGTCCAGAGGCCACATGGTTTATGGATGGCAGCAGCTACATCATAGAAGGGACCCGATTGTCAGAATATGCTATTGTTAGTTTCACCAAAATCAGAGAATCGGAGCCCCTACCAGGCCGCACTACTTCAGCTCAGAAGCCTGAGTTTATTGCCCTTACCTGAGCCCTACAATCAGGGACAGGCATGAGACTCAACATCTACACAGCCTCGGCCTATGTTTTCCACGTGGTACACACCCATGCTGCCATTTGGAAAGAAAGAGGTTTTCTATCCACTCAAAATACCCCAATCAAACTTGCTCCCAAAATTACGACCCTGTTAGAGGCAGTCATGCTTCCTGCTCAGGTTGCTATTCTTCATTGTAGAGCCCACCAAAAAGACAACAATGAGATTTCTGTTGGAAACAACCAGACTGACAAGCTAAAGCAGCTGCCAGGTTGCCACTTTGGTTCCTCACCTGACTCCTGCTTGCCTACACTACACCCAGGAAGAAACTCAAAAAAGCACTAGGAAGAGGCTTCCCCCATACTCCAGAGGGCTGGTTAAAAAGCTCTGATAACAAAACTTTTACTACTAGGGACTTTATGATGGAAACTTTAAAATAGCCTCCACCAGCCAACTCATTTGGGAGCTGAAGCCCTTCAAGACTTGGTGGAACCTCTCATCACTGATAAAGGAATATACCAAACCTTACAGGCCATCTCTCAAGTATGCCTCATAGGCTGCCGAATAAACCCAGAGGGAACCACAAACCTCCCCAAATCCCTTCAACCTATCCGGAGATGGGGGACTGTACTGCGGGAAAACCAGCAAACAGATTTTACACACATGCCTCCCTGCAAAGAACTCAGATGTCTATTAGTCTCTCTGCACACCTTCACTGGGTGGATAGAAGCTTTTCCCACAAAAACTTAGCAGGCTTCAGAAGTCACCATGGCCCTTCTTGACCATATTCTTCCCCGTTTCAGGCTTCCTTGCTCCCTACAATCAGACAGTGGCCCAGCCTTTACTTCCCAAATAACACAGGGGACTTTAAATAGAATGTCACCTACATGCAATGTGGTATCCACAATCTTCTGGAAGGTAGAGAAAGCCAACCAAACCTTAAAAAGATGCCTTATGAAACTGACGTATGAGACCCAACAACCATAGCCACCCTTCTTCCTATTGCACTAAGATCTCACATCACCCTAAAGTCCAAAACCCTTCTCAGCCCATTTGAAATACTTTCTGGAAGACCCTTTCTTCAGACTGACTTTTTACTAGATCCTGAAAGTCTCGACCTCACACAATATGTTCTGTCTCTAGCACAGACCATTTTAAGGACATTCATGATTATCAAAATCATCACAGTCCAAAGCCCAATCCCTCTTCCTCAGGAGCTACACACCCCAAACTTACACCTGGAGATTGGGTATACCTTAAAATTCTCCCACAGGATAAAAAGACACCGGAGCCTGTTTTGACTGAACCTTACTGAATTCTTCTGACAACCGCGATTGCAATGAAACTGTGAGGCCTTTGTCCATAGATTCACTTCTCCAGAGTCAAGATTGCCCTTATGCAGGATGAGGAGCCCCCCCACCCAGAACAGCTGCGAACCTGCTGAGGCCCCCACACCTACCATTCAGATGGGTATCCAAGACTTTATTCTTGACTTTTTTTCTCCACGGAGATCTCTGTGAGTTTATGTGGCATGAGGTCACCATCTTTTTAGAAATCACAAGCTCCCAATGGGGCATAATGTTTACTATCTGGAGAAAGAGCCACCTGAGACCTAATCCCCACCGCTGCACAACATGTCCATGTGACAAATACACGTGTACCCCCGAATCTAAAATAAAAATTTAAAAAAGAAATCACAAGCTCCTTATAACAGAGAACATCCTCAGATCTCTCCACACACCAATTTCGAGCCCCTCACCTACTCACACTCCTCCTTTTCCTCTACCTTCCACCATTTATGGTAAGGTGTTATTTTACTTTACATTCTTAAAGAAAGGCCCTTATCAATATTGCCTTGACTTCTCCTGCTTGTCCTGTGGTTTTATCACAACTGTTTTCCCTGATCCTTCAGCCTCCCCAGAGCATTTGCCACCCCTTCCAAAAGCCGTTACAGGCAGAAGTAAATTCACAAATTCCCTGTCACTTATCATAGTCCCTGCTGGCTATGCCTCAAAGTCCAGGGGACCCAAGCCATAGGATTGATTTCCCATCAACTTGGCAAGATAGGCACAAGTTCAGGATTACGTGACCTACATAGTAGAGGAAACAAAATTCCAGGGCATTTATGGAGGCCGCCGCCAGATTCCATCGATTTCTATTTTATTTTATTTTTTAAATGTGGGGTACAATTCAGGATTAAGTATACAAATGTTCATTATTCAGGTACCCTTGTTGGTGAGGTGTATCCCCCTCCCCTCACAGAATCCCACTACTGCCAATCCCATCCCCCTCTCCCCCCAGCAATTTCCCAACAGATGCTGGAGAGGATACAGGAAAAGGAAATACTTCTACATTGTTGGTGGGAATGTAAACTAGTACAACCTCTGTGAAAACAGTTTGGTGATTCCTAAAAGGTCTAAAAATCAACCTTCCATACGACCCTGCAATCCCCTACTGGAAATATACCCGGAGGAACACAAATCACTCTATGAAAAATATACCTGCACCTGCATGTTTATTGCAGCATTGTTCACAATAGCAAAAGCATGGAACCAACTGTGCTGCCCATAGAAAGAGGACTGGATTAAAAAAATGTGGTACATATACACAATAGAATATTACACAGCCATAAAGAAGGACAAAATTATGAACTTCACAGCAACTTGAACGAACTTAGATACTGAGTGATCTATCACAGAAACAAAGAACTTCGTATCACATATACTTACTCATAAATGGACCTTGAACAATTATTGTAATACTATAAGAAAAGGATTGTCAATAGTGGGAAATTTCCATCGACTTCTGGGGCCATTTACAATGCAAACTTCAAGACCAGTCACTCTTGTGCCTATATTTTTCCCCATTCACAGGTGGTCACCCAGTAGGAAATCTTCCCCCACCCTCACCATAACTAGTGACAGCTATACGGTCCCATACAAAGAAAGACTGCCACCAGGCCAAACCAGACTTTCTTTACACCTCAGATAAACGCCTCTCACCAACTAAATTATACCAGAGGGTTTTACCAGGGATGACCCATCAGATGCAATAATCTTGCCCTTTTAGCTAATCCCCAATGAACTTTTCATGGCAATAATTACTCTACTTTCTATCACTGCCCAAGGAAAATTTTTATTAGATTCTAGATGTGAATTTGCCTCTGGGAAGATCACCTCTCCAAACAGACACAACACCCTTTGTTTCCATCCTACGGCAGCGGCAACAATCATTTACCCTTCTTTTCACATACACAGATTGTCAAAATGTTACCCAATGACCTCTTCTTTATCATATGTCTGCATGTATCCCTTTTCAGACAGGTATCCTCTATGTATGTAGGATCCAAGCTTATTTCCGTCTGCCTACCAATAGCACCAGGGTATGTACACTAGCTTTTGTACTCCACAAGCTTCTGTTTTTAAATGAGTCCAGCCTTGTTCCCTTTCCAGTGACTACTGACAATCATAGACAACAAAGAGCTGGGCCCTTAATTTCCATCCTCACTGGGATCAGCACAATCCTAGGAACTGCAGGGACCATAACAGGGGGATATGGGGCCAAATAGTAACCAATCTATCTACGGAATTGGCTGCTATTAATAAACAGAGTGTAACCTCACTCAGTACTACCCAGGGACAAATTAATTCCCTTGCAGCTGTTGTCCTACAGAGCCATAGAGCTTTAGATCTCATTACTGCCACCAGAGAAGGGGGTTTGTGCTAAGCTAAAGGAACAATGCTACCTTTTGGGGTAAATCAAACAGGAGAGGTACAATAACACATTCGATCACTTTTAGATAACACCAAAGATTACATGATCAGGCAACAGAAGGATGAAATTCTTGGGAAAGAAAAGAGTCTGGTTTTCCTGGTGCCTTCTCTTTCCGGGACCCGTTATTTCAATACTCCTTCTTCCAATTGCATGACCATCTCCAGATGATACTTTGTCAAGGTTTCCAACCCATATCATCAGAAACTCCACTTCCCCTGAGCTCTTTTAGACCACGCTACAAAGGATTTTTACTCAAACTGCCCTTAATTACCCATATTGTAATCTTATTCCAAACTACTGGCACACAAGAACCCCTGACAGACTGACAATACTAGGCACGGTCAGCGCAATGCCCCTGCTCAGCACAGAGCAGCTAGAGAAGATGAGACCTTTGCCCAAGTGCCAAAGATTTGGCACTGTCCATCTGTCAGGGGGAAATGTGGAAGCCATTTTATACTATAAGAGCCACCTTATGTTAACTCCAATTGACCAATGAGTGGCCTCCAATCAAAGTCAAACACTGACCAATCAGATCTGCCATGTTTCAATTTCTCGTTTACATGGTGGGGAATGAACACCAACCAATCAGAACTGCCATGTATCCATCCTTCATTTGCATGGCAAGAACCAAAAAGAGGCCAGCGACTATATAAAAACAACTCAAAATGCAGGTTTGGGGTAGACAGCTCTTCTGTCGCTGCCTTGCCTGCGGCTTCCTTGCAGTGCACTCAACTAACCTGTCCTTTTCTGTGCCGATCTCACTTGGGTGAGTTATTTCACCCCCTGTGACTCTGCCTGATTGGTTGCTCCCCTGACAAAAATGTAAACTCCCTGAGCACGTTATATTTTTATTATAAAGGATCAGGACCAGCCGGGCTCGGTGGCTCAGCCTGTAATCCCGCGCCTTTGGGAGGCTGAGGTGAGTGGATTGCCTGAGCCCGCGGGTTCGAGACCCGCCTGGGCAGCGAGACCTCATCTCTACAATAAATCAAAAAAT